>NW_019945897.1:23866-37762 GCF_002910315.2 Salvelinus sp. IW2-2015 | reverse complement strand
AGAACCATCACCAGTAATACATCAAGGGAACAATGGTGAGTTCTAGAACCATCACCAGTAATACATCTAAGGGAACAATGGTGAGTTCTAGAAACCATCACCAGTAATACACCTAGGGAAAATGGTAAATTCTAGAATCATCACCAGTATATACCTAAGGGCCCAATGGTGAGTTCTAGAATCATCACAGTATAAACCTAAGGGCCCAATGGAGAGTTCTAGAACCATCACCAGTAATAAATCTAAGGGAACAATGGTAAGTCCTATAACCATCACCAGTTATAACACCTAAGGGAAACAATGGTGAGTTCTAGAACCATCACCAGTATAAACCTAACGGACAAATGGTGAGTTCTAGAACCATCACCAGTAAATCACCTAAGGGAACAAAGGTAAGTTCTAGAATCATCACCAATAATCAACCTAAGGGCCCCAATGGTGAATTCTAAAACCATCACCAGTAATTAACCTAAGGGCCCAATGGTGAGTTCTAGAACGATCATCAGTAATAAACCTAAGGGAACACAAATGGTGAGTTCTAGGAACCATCAACCAGTAATTAAACCTAAGAACACATTGGTGGTCATGATGTGCCCTGTTTAACTGACCCTGTATATAGTATGGTATTAACTGACCCTGTATATAGTATGGTATTAACTGACCCTGTATATAGTATGGTATTTAACTGACCCTGTGTATAGTATGGTATTGATCTGTCCCTGTATATAGTATGCGTATTAACTGACCCTGTATTAGTATGGTAATTAACTGACGCTGTAATAGTATGGTATTAACTGACCCGTATATAGTATGGTAATTAACCTGACCCTGTATATAGTATGGTATTAACTGACCTGTATAGTTAGTATGGTATTAACTGACCCTGTATATAGTATGGTATTAACTGACCCTGTAAATAGTATGGTATTAACTGTCCCTGTATATAGTATGGTATTGATCTGTCCCTGTATATAGTATGGTGTTAACTGACCCGTATATAGTATGGTATTAACTGACCCTGTATATAAAATGGTATTAAACTGACCTGTATATAGTATGGTATTAACTGACCTGATATACAGATGGTATTAATGACTGTATGGTATTAACTGACCTGTAATAGTAATGGTATTAAGACCCTGTATATAGTATGGTATTAACTGACCCTGTATATAGTATGGTATTAACTGAACCTGTATATAGTATGGTATTAACTGACCCTGTATATAGTAATGGTATTAACTGACCCTGTATATAGTATGGTATTAACTGCCCTGTATATAGTGTGGTATTAACTGACCCTGTATATAGTGTAGTAATTGAACTGACCCTGTATATAGTATGGTATTAACTGACCCGTATAAGTATGGTATTAACTGACCCTGTATATAGTATGGTATTAACTGACCCTGTATATAGTATGGTATTAACTGACCCTGTAATATAGTATGGTATTAACTTGACCCTGTATATGGTGGTATTAACTGACCCTGTTTATAGTGTGGTATTAACTGGACCCTGTATATAGTATGGTATTAACTGACCCTGTATATTAGTATGGTAATTAACTGACCCTGTATATAGTATGGTATTGAACTGACCTGTATATATGTCACTGACCCTGTATATAGATGTATTAACTGACCTAAAGTATGTATAATGACTGATAGTATGGTATAACTGACCTGTATATAGTATGGTATTAACTGACCCTGTATATAGTATGGTATTAACTGACCCCTGTATAAGTATGTATGGTATTAACTGACCCTGTATATAGTATGGTATTAACTGAGCCTGTATATAGTATGGTATTGATCTGACCCTGTATATAGTATGGTATTGATCTGACCTGTATATAGTATGGTATTGATCTGACCCTGTATATAGTATGGTATTGATCTGACACCTGTTATAGTATGGTATTAACTGACCCTGTATATAGTATGGTATGGGATCTGACCCTGTATCTAGTGTGGTATTAACTGACCTGTATATAGTATAGTATTTAACTGACCCTGTATATAGTATGGTATTGAACTGACCCTGTATTTAGTATGGTATTAACTGACCCTGTATATAGTATGGTATTGAACTGACCCTATATAGCATGGTATTAACTGACCCTGTATATAGTTTTGGTATTAACTGACCCAGTATATAGTATGGTATTGAACTGACCCTGTATATGGTATGGTATTAACTGACCCTGTATATGGTATGGTATTTAACTGACCCTGTATATAGTAGGGTATTAACTGACCCTGTATATAGTATGTGGTATTAAACTGACCCTGATATAGTGTGGTATTAACTTACCCTGTATATAGTATGGTATTAACTGACCCTGTAATATAGTATGGTATTAACTGACCCTGTATATAGTATGGTATTAACTGGACCCTGTAATATAGTATGGCATTAACTGACCCCTGTATATAGTATGGTATTAAACTGACCCTGTATATAGTATGGTATTAACTGACCCTGTATATAGTATGGTATTAACTGACCTGTATATAGTATGGTATTAACTGACCCTGTATATAGTATGGTGTTAACTGACCCTGTATATAGTATGGTATTAACTGACCCTGTATATAGTACGGTATTAACTGACCCTTATATAGTATGATTAACTGACCCTGTATATAGTATGGTATTAACTGACCCTGTATATTCTAGAACTTACCATTGTTCCCTTAGGTTTATTACTAGTGATGGTTCTAGAACTCACCATTGTTCCCTTAGGTTTGTTACTGGTGATGATTCTAGAACTCACCATTGGGCCCTTAGGTTTATTACTGGTGATGATTCTAGAACTCACCATTGGGCCCTTAGGTTTATTACTGGTGATGATTCTAGATCTCACCATTTTCCCCTTAGATGTATTACTGGTGATGGTTCTAGAACTCACCATTGTATTTTGTATCAACAAGTGAATTGGGCCGCTTTATATGTAAGGAGATAGCAGCATTTTATTGTGTTTATCTACAAAAGACTCATGCAGAAACTTCCTATGTATCTATCATCAATAATTCAATTTAGACTTACAAATGACCAAACCCAGCCTCAGGCTTGGATAACACTGGAMGGCCATTCAGTCTCCACAGAGTTGGGTAAAGCTGCATTTAGTTGTTTTTGTGTGTCCTTTATGTGGAACAACGTACAKAGCTCTCTGAAATTAGATTTTCRGGTCCCCCTTGGTCAGTTCAGAGTGAGGATCGGACACCCCTATGTTGATAAATGTGTCTGGTTTTCTTAGTGTGTTTTTTATAATGTTGTATGTATGTTTGATYTATTTACGCAMGGCTCATCTGAAAAAGACAAACCTTAGTCTCAGTATGACTTTCCTGTCAAAAATAACGGTTTAATATTTGCTGCAAATGGAAGACTTGTTGAACTCACCTCTGGTCTAACAGAAAAGATATGTTTTATGAGTAATAACAGTACATCATGATGACTGGTCTGTCACTGAAGCTTAAGGTATTGTGTTTTAGTCTCCCTGCTATTATAGGTGATGTTCATTCCTTTTTATTAGAGGTATCTGTCTTCTGTGTTGAGCTGCTAAATGATGGATTGTCGCCGGGGTAGTACCAGTGGGCAGGCAAAACACACACACACAACACAGCCACACCACACACACACACACACACACACACACATCACACACACACACACACACAACACACACACACACACACACACACACACACACACACACACACACACACACACACACACACACACCACCACACCACCACACACACACACACACACACACGACAACACACACACACACACAACACACACCACAGAGAGAGAGACACACACACACACACACACGAACACACACATTCTGTTCAAAGGAAAAGAGAGTGGCATATTAGAGCCTGCAGTTGTAAATGCTCTTGTTCAGGCTCTGGTCCAAGTGAGTGAATACAGGAAGTTGTGTTCTGATGTTTATTGGGAGTCAGGGACTTAAAGCTGAAGCACAGCTAGCAGCATTATCAGCACAAATACATTACTGTAGGCTGTTCTCTCTTCCTGAAAGACTATCAAAGTAATTTTCATGTTGGGATATATATATAATTAATGGTGGAATATATAAGCTTTTGTTTACTGAAGATTGAAAACATAGGGAAGAGTGGGGTGGGAAGATTCGTTTTTTTTTTAACATTCAGTATCACCCTGTCAGAGGAAATATGTATGTGTATCCCTGGAAATAATCAGAATTCATGTAAACATGTACAGTTTAGGCTTAACACCTAACAAACACTTTTGTACTTTCTTTTAACACGTTTAACATAGTTCCTGTTGTTAGCCTCACCGTATCCCATAATGCTTTGCATTACGACTGGGGAAGAAAACTCTTCAATTTGCTCCACTTGCCACGGCTGCAACCATTGGCTGAACTTACATGCAAGAAAGCAAGCGTAGACAATATTATCCCACATGATGACTTTCATGCAAGGTTTAGACCTCATATTGAAATGAATATGCCTTTCTTTGGTTTAGATGAAAGCATCATGAAACTCTAACACAATAATTCATTTGACTTTGTGAAAATAATTTTTTCAGAACTAACTTGCTCACTACTTTTTCCATGAAATTATGACCTCTTCCTAAATATTTGGTAAATTGTAAATTTTGTTGTGTTGTATATAAACACTCCACTTACCCCACTCTCCCCTACATTGATTGAGCTGAATAGTCTCAGCTTAATCAGCGACTATGAAGAGAAACTATGACATTTCCATAAGGTACTGTATAACCAGTAGATAACAGTTGAAGTCGGAAGTTTACATACACCTTAGCAAATACATTTAAACTCAGATTTTCACCATTTCTGACATTTAATCGTAGTAAAACTTAATTGTCTTAGGTCAATTAGGATCACCACTTTATTTTAAGAATGTGAAATGTCAGAATAATAGTAGAGAGAATGATTTATTTCAGCTTTTCTTTCTTTCATCACATTCCCTATGGGTCAGAAGTTTACATACCCTCAATAGTATTTGTAGGTGCTGCCTTTAAATTGTTTAACTTGGTCAAACGTTTCGGGTAGCCTTCCACAAGCTTCCCACAATAAGTTGGGTGAATTTTGGCTCATTCCTCCTGACAGAGCTGGTGTAACTGAGTCAGATTGGTAGGCCTCCTGTTCGCACACGCTTTTTAAGTTCTGGCCACAATTTTTTTTATGGGATTGAGGTCAGGGCTTTGTGATAGCTACTCCATTACCTTGAATTTGTTGTCCTAACCATTTTGCCACAACTTTGGAAGTATGCGTGGTCATTGTCCATTTGAAAGACCCATTGTGACCAAGCTTTAACTTCCTGACTGATGTCTTGAGATGTTTGCTTCAATATATCCACATCACTTTCCTACCTCATGATGCCATATATTTTGGAAGCACTAGTCCCTCCTGCAGCAAAGCATCCCCACAACATATTGCTGCCACCCCCGTGCTTCACAGTTGGGATGGTGTTCTTCGCTTGCAAGCCTCCCCCCCTTTCCTCCAAACATAAACGATGCTCATATTGGCCAAACAGTTCTACTTTTGTTTCATCAGACCAGAGGACATTCCTCCAAAAAGTACGATCTTTCCCCATGTGCGGAGTTGCGAAACCGTAGTCTGGCTTTTTTTATGGCGGTTTTGGAGCAGTGGCTTCTTCCTTGCTGATCGGCCTTTCAGGTTATGTCGATATAGGACTCGTTTTACTGTGGATAAAGATACTTTTGTCCTACAGGTCCTAGTTTTTTCACACCTTGACTACTGTTCASTAGTGTGGTCAGGTGCCACAAAAAAAAGAACTTCGAAAAATTGCAATTGGCTCAAAACAGGGCAGCATGGCATGTGCACAGAGAGCTAATATTAATTATACGCATGTCAGTCTCTCCTGGCTGAAAGTGGAGGAGAGATTGACTTCATCGCTACTTTTATTTATGAGAGGTATTGACACGTTGAATGCACAGAGCTGTCTGTCTTAACTACTGGCACACAGCTCGGACACCCATGCATACCCCACAAGACATGCCACCAGAGGTCTCTTCACAGTCCCCAAGTCCAGAACAGACGATGGGAGGCACACAGTACTACATAGAGCCATGACTACATGGAACTCTATTCCACATCAAGTAACTAATGCCAGCAGTAAAATGTTCTTTAAAAAACAGATAAAAAAACACCTTATTGAACAGCGGGGACTGTGAAGCAACACAAACATTGGCACAGACACACACACACACACACACACACACAAACACACAATAACATACACACTATACATACACATGGATTTAGTACTGTAGATGTGTGGTAGTGGTGGAGTAGGGGCCCGAGGGCACACAGTGTGTTTTGAAATATGTGATTGTATTGTAATGTTTTTAAAATTGTATAAACTGCCTTAATGTCGCTGGACCCCAGGAAGAGTAGCTGCTGCCAAAGTACAAACCATAATAAATACAAATACAATACTCTCTCGAAGGTGCAGCGGTTGTATTTGGAGAGGACCTGGGGCAGTACGTAGAGATGCCGTTGCGCTCCTTTGACAACAGTGGTCCATGTGATGTGGACGCAGAGAACCTGACTCCCTCTACTGCAGTCCCATTGATGTGGATCAGGGCATGTTCCCTCCTCTTGCTTCCTGAACTATCAACTCCTTTGTTTTGAGGGAAAGGTTGTTGACATGACATCACAATGCAAGTAAAAAAAACATTTACATCTAACTAGGCAAGTCAGTTAAGAACAAATTCTTATTTACAATTTTAGGAACAAATTCTTATTTACAATTACCCGCCAACCCCGGACGATGCTTTGTTGTTTGATGTTTTGTGCYCCGCCCTTTGGGACTCCCAATCACGGCATGTTGTGATACAGCCTGGATTTGAACCAGGGTGTCTGTAGTGATACCTCTAGCACTGAGATGCAGTGCCTTAGATCACTGTGCCATTCGGGAGCACTTTACCTCCTCCCTATAGGCTAATTGTTGTTGGTTATCAGGCCTACAATTGTGGTATCGTCAGCTAACTTGATGATAGAATTGGTGTCGTGCAAAGCCACGCAGTCGCGGGTGAACAAGGAGTGCAGCGGAGTACTGAGGACACACCCTTGGGGGGCTCCTATGTTAAGATTCACTGTGGAAGAGGTGTTGTTGCCAATCCTCACAGCCTGTGGTCTGCCAGTCAGGAAGTCCAGGAACCAGTTGCAGAGGGTTGTGTCCAGACCCAGGGATCTTTGCTTGGTGTCGAGCTTGGAGGAAACAATAGTGTTGAATGCTGAACTGTAGTCAATGAACAGCATTCTGACATAGGTGTTCCTCTTGTCCAGATGTGTTACGGCTCTGTGAATAGCGATGGAAATGTATTCTTCCTTGGATCTGTTGAAGCGGTAGAAAAATTGGAGTGATTCAAGTGTGCCTGGCATGCTGGCCTTGATGTGGGCCATGACCAGCCTCTCAAAGAACTTCATGATGAAAGAGGTGAGATCGACGGGGCGGTAGTCATTTGGGCATGTCACATTGTTTTTCTTTGGCACTGGGACGACGGTGGTCTCCTTAAAGCAGGTGGGGTCTACAGCCACAGGTTGAGAAGAAGCCTGCCAGCTAATCGTCCCCTGAGGACGTGGCCGGCTTTGAGAGTCTTATCTCTTTTGAGAGTTTTCCTCAGCCTCGGGGAACGAAGCACCTGGTCGTCCGGAGCAGAGAGAGTCTTCCTGGACGGCTCAGTATTGGCTGCCTCGAAGCGAGCGTAGAATGTGTTAAGCTCGTCTGGGAGGGGCGCTTCATCATCACTCATAGCTAGATTTGCCTTTATAGTCTGTGATAGACATTAGTCCTTGCCACATGTGTCGCGAGTCTGAGTGTTAGAACATCAATTCAAGAGAGATGATTGTAGACTACAGGAAAAAGAGGACCGAGCACGCCCCCATTTTCATTGACGGGGCTGTAGTGGAGCAGGGTGAGAGCTTCAAGTTTCTTGGCATCCCTATCAACAACAAACTAACATGGTCACACCAAGCACACCAAGGCAGTCGTGAAGAGGGCACAACAAAATATATTCCCCCTCAGGAGACTGAAAAGATTTGGAATGGGTCCTCAGATCCTCAAAAGATTTTACAGCTGCACCATCGAGAGCATCCTGACGGGTTTCATCACTGCCTGGTATGGCGACTGCTCGGCCTCCGACCGCAAGCACTACAGAGGGTAGTGCGTACGGCCCAGTACATCACAGGGGCCAAGCTTCCTGCCATACAGGACCTCTATACCAGGCGGTGTAAGAGGAATTCCCTAAAAATCGTCAAAGACTCCAGCCACCCTAGTCATAGACTGTTCGCCCTGCTACCGCATGGCAAGCAGTACCAGAGCACCAAGCCTAGGTCCAAGAGACTTCTAAACAGTTTCTACCCCGAAGCCATAAGACTCTTGAACAGCTAATCAAATGGCTACCCAGACTATTTGCACCCTCCACGCTACTACTACTCTCTGTTATTATCTATGCATAGCCACTTTAACAACCCTACCTGCATGTACATAATTATCTCAATTACCTTGACTCCGGTGCCCTCGCACATTGACAATGAATCTGTACTGGTACCCCTGTATTAGCTTCCACTTTGACTCTGCACCGGTACCCCCTGTTATAGCCTCACATTGACTCTGTACCGGTACTCCCTGTATATAGCCTCCACATTGACTCTGCACCGGTACCCCCTGTATATAGCCCCCACATTGACTCTGTACCGGTACCCTTGTATATAGCCTCCACTTGACTCTGTACCGGTCCCCTGTATAAAGCCCAGATATTGTTATTTACTGATGCTCTTAAAATATTATTAGTTTTTCTTATCTCTTACTCTTTTAATTTGAATTTTTGGGGTATTTTCTTAAAACTGCATCGTTGGTTAAGGGCTTGTAAGTAAAGCATTTCTGTCCGTTCTGACCTTTATTTTGCTTTGTTTTGTCTTTATTTAGTATGGTCAGGGCGTGAGTTGGGGTGGGCAGTCTATGTTATGTGTTTCTATGTTTAGGTTTGTCTATTGGCCTGATATGGTTCTCAATCAGAGACAGGTGTTTTGCATTGTCTCTGATTGGGAACCATATTTAGGTTGCCTGTTTTCACTGTTGGTTTGTGGGTGTTTGTTTCCTGTGTCTGTGTTCATGCCACACGGGACTGTTTCGGTTAGGTTACTTTGTTATTTTGTTTTTTTTGTCGAGTTTCAGTGGATTATATTAAAACATGGACACTTACCACTCTGCGTCGTGGTCCGATCCCTGCTACACCTCCTCTTCAGACGAAGAGGAGGACATCAGCCGTTACAATTTCACTGTAAGCTCACCTGTTGTATTCGGCGCATGTGAAAAATAAAATTTGATTTGATTGAGTCTGTATTGTCTGTATTGTCTGTAATGTCTGTATTGTCTTTTTGCTAATGGATTTGCGGAGCTCGTACCTGCTTGCCTTGTACGTGTTCGCTGCCACCGAGTCATCAGGGTTCGTTCTGCTGACATTGAATGCTGCAGTACAGGATCTCAACATGGTACGGATTTCTCCTTTCATCCAAGGTTTTTGGTTGTGGTATGTCTGGATTATTATTGTGGGTACAACATCATTTCCTAATGAAGCCTGTGACTGACGATGTATAGTCTTCAATGTGGATGGATGAGTCCTGGGTGGATGAATCTTTGTAAATATTCCAATCAGTATTCTCAAAACAGTCGTGCAGTATTGAGTCTGCCTCCTCTGTCCAGCACCTCACTATTCTCTTGTGGTGGTGGCTCCCTCTTGAGTTGCTGCTTTAAGGCAGGAAGTAGGAAAAGAGAGACGTGATCTAATTGGCCAAAATGGGGACGGGGGATGGCTTTGTACGTGTCATGGATGTTTGTGTATATATGATCAAGCACGCTGGATTCTCCAGTGGGGCAGGAGACATGTTGGTGATATTTTGGGAAAATCTGTCTGTCTGTCTGTCTGTCTGTCTGTCTGTCTGTCTGTCTGTCTGTCTGTCTGTCTGTCTGTCTGTCTGTCTCTGCCTGTCTGACTTTCTGCCCGTCTGCCTGTCTGTCAGTCAGACTATCACCCTTTCTCTGTCTGTCATCTAACTCTACCTAGCATCAGCTCTGCTCCCATGACGTCCCTCCCTGAAAAAGAGAGAGAGGTGATAAAGTGATGGCGGTGGGTAGAAAAAGGTCAGAAGAGGTGAGAGCGAGAGATTGAAAGAGAGAGGAGTGCATAGGCTAAGTGGGAGTGAAGAAGGAGACAAGAGGGGAGAGGACAGAGGGGAATAGAGAGGACAGAGGGGATAGGAGAGGAGGGGGAGAGGAAGCGGGGATAGGAGAGGACAGAGGGGATAGGAGAGGAGGGGGAGAGAACAGCGGGGATAGGAGAGGACAGAGGGATAGGAGAGGAGGGGGAGAGGACAAGCGGGGATAGGAGAGGACAGAGGGGTAGGAGAGGAGGGGGAGAGGAGAGGGGATAGGAGAGGACAGAGGGGATAGGAGAGGAGGGGGAGAGGACAGAGGGGATAGAGAGGAAGAGGGGATAGGAGAGGAGGGGAGAGGAACAGAGGGATAGGGAGGGGAGAAGAGGAGGGAGAGAGAACTGAGGGGATAGGAGAGGAGGTGGGAGAGGATAGAGAGGAGCAGGAGACATTTAAGGGGGAGAGGACAGAGGGATAGGGAGACAAGGAAATAGGGGAGAGGACAGAGGGAATAGGGGACAGGAAAGGGGGAGAGAGAGATGAGGAGAGGATGAGAGAGAATTAGAGGAGGGACTGAAGGACAGGGAGAAGGGGAGAATAGATCGAGGACAGAGGAGAGTAAGGGGGAGAGAGATCAGGAGAGGATGAGCGAGAATTAGAGGAGGGACTGAAGGACAGGGAGAAGGGGAGAAATAGATCAGGACAGATGAGAGTAAAGGGGAGAGAGATCAGGACAGGGGAGAGAGAGGAAGGTGCATGCAGCAGTAGCAGCATGTTATTTCACATGAGAATGAGGAGACGGATATGATCAGATAGTGATGGTTCTCAGCTCCTCTCCTTCTCTATCTCTCCTCCCTATCCGCTCGTCTATAAGCCCACTGTCCTCTCTTTTCAAACCACCCCATGCTTTCCTACTGCTCCACCCCTCTCTCTCTCTCTCTCTCTCTCTCGCTCTTTCTCTCTCAATACACTATCCATGGTTTTTCATATTTTAATAATTTTAATAAGACAATAATATTGGTTGGATTAGCAGATGGTGTCGTGTGCCATGTTGTATTCCTAAAGCTGTCTCGGTCTCGGTCTCGTGTCTCGGTCTGCTCTCGTGTCTCTGTGTATTCTGGTGAAAGGGCCAGAGTAAGATAAGGTTTTTATTAACTAGTCTCTGCTATGGCTTTGTCTGCTTAATATATAGACAGATTGTAGATCAGGTTGGACAATTTAGAAGAAAGAGAATGTAGGGAGGGCTGATTCACTTCTATAAATACATACATGGTAGTAAAGGGTTATTTCACTTATATAAATACATATACATGGTATTAAAGGGTTCTTTCACTTTATAAATACATACATGGTATTAAAGGGTTATTTCACTTATATAATACACAACATGATATCAAAGGTTATTTCACTTCTATAATACATACATGGTATTAAAGGGTTATTTCACTTCTATAAATGCATACATGGTATTAAAGGGTTATTTCACTTATATAATACATACATGGTATTAAAGGGTTATTTCACTTATATAAATACACACATGGTATTAAAGGGTTATTTCACTTATATAATGCATACATGGTTTAAAGGGTTATTTACTTCTATAAATGCATACATGGTATTAAGGGTTATTTCACTTATATAATAACATCACATGGTTTAAAGGGTTCTTTCACTTATATAAATCAACACATGGTATTAAAGGGTTATTTTCATACATTATAATAAATGCATACATGGTATTAAAGGGTTATTTCACTTATATAATCGAACATGGTATTAAAGGGTTATTTCACTTATATAAATGATATGGTATAGTTACATTTTAAATGATCGGCTGCTCATTGGAACAAGATAGAATATATTAAAACAAAATGTATGTAGAAAATGATGTCCAATGATCAAAAAAACGGTACAACTGCAACAAGTGACAAAAATGATTGTTTTTAATCAAAGAAGAAACGAGGTTAAAGTGACTCGTGAATGCATGTATTACATCAAGATGGCAAGATGCAGTAGATGGTATAGAGTACAGTATATACATATGAGATGAGTAATGTAGGGTATGTAAACATTATATTTAAGTGGCATTGTTTAAAAGTGACTCGTGATACATTTATTACATAATTTTTTTATTATTAAAGTGGCTAGAGATGAGTCAGTATGTTGGCAGCAGCCACTCCCTGTTAGTGATGGCTGTTTAAATAGTCTGTTGGCCTTGAGATAGAAGCTGTTTTTCAGTCTCTCGTCCTGCTTTTGAATGCACCTGTTGACCTCTGCCTTCTGGATGATAGCGGGGTGAACAGGTAGTGCTCGGGTGGTTTGTTGTCCTTGATGATTTTTTGGCTTCCTGTGACATCGGGTGGTGTAGGTGTCCTGGAGGGCAGGTAGTTTGCCCCCGGTGATGCGTTGTGCAGACCTCACTACCTCTGGAGAGCCTTACGGTTGTGGGCGGAGCAGTTGCCGTACCAGGCGGTGATACAGCCCGAGCGGATGCTTCGATTGTGCATCTGTAAAAGTTTGTCAGTGTTTTTGGTGACGTGAACAACGAATTTCTTCAGCCCTTGAGGTTGAAGAGGCGCTGCTGCGCTTCTTCACCACGCTGTCTGTGTGGGTGAACCATTTCAGTTTGTCTGTGTGGGTGGACAATTTCAGTTGGAATGGGATACAGAGAGATGACAGTTTAGATGGATCTCAGAGAAGACAGGCTAAGATGGATCACACAGAGAAGACAGGTTTCGATGATACAGAGAGAAGACAGGTTAGATTGAGAATGTACCATCATGGAAGAGCTTATCAGTATGGATGGAAATGTCTGTTCTGTCCTCACAGGGACGTTGTGTAAGTGACCAGGGGAGGGAGATTAACACACATACAACACAACACACACACCACACACAACACACACCACACACAACATCACACACACACACACAACACACACACAACACACACACACACACACACACACACAGACCACACCACACAGACAGGAATGCTCCTTAGACTACATTTCCTAGCAGCTTATCTAAGTGGATGAAGATGAAAACTTGTTTTTTTGATTCCATAATATAAATAATTGTTAACTTTGCCACCGTGTTTGCATGCTTGTGTGCGTGTGTGTGTGTGCGTGTGCGTGTGCGTGTGTGGTGTGTGTCTGTTTGCGTGTGTGTGTGTGTGTGTTGTGTGTGTGTGTGTGTGTGTGTGTGTGTGTGTGTGTGTGTGTGTGTGTGTGTGTGTGTGTGTTGTGTGTGTGGTGTGTGTGTGTGTGTGTGTGTGTGTGTGTGTATGGCTGCCTGCCTGCGAGCCTCAAAAAACCTGAATACACTCCAGCAGTCTATTTGTATCCAGAGAGGTTTATTTCTGATGCATCAGTGGAACAACGCTGTGTATTTACAGTAACAATGAGATATATTTTTCATAAATGGATAATGACGTACCGTCCTCTCTCTCTTTTCCTGTCTCTCTTCTCTGTTCTCTCTTTCTTCGTTTCCCTCTCTCTGTCTCCCTCTCTTCTCTTCTCTTCTCTCTCTCATTCTCGTCTCTCTCTCTCTCTCTGTTCTCGTCTCTGTCCTCCTCTCTCTCTCTGTCCTCCTCTCTCTTCTCTCTCTCTCTCTCTCTCTCTCCTCTCTCTCTCTCTCGTCTCTGTCTCTCTCTCTGTCTCACTCATTATTCCTCACTCTACTCCTCTCTTTCTT
>NW_019945897.1:17301-23841 GCF_002910315.2 Salvelinus sp. IW2-2015 | reverse complement strand
GACTAACCGCATGCTATGGTAAAGCTTCAGCCAACATCTAAAGGATTAGTCCATAACAGTGGAGCTATAGTCGCACGGGTAGCTTTCAAAATAAAATGGGCATATTCTATATTTTGATTATTCACTTGCCATGTTTAATGTATTTGTATGGGCAAATTCGCCCCACGCTTACATATGGGCTGCCTAAGTTACCTTATTGTGCTCGCTCTTAACAATCACATTATCATTCAGTACGGTCGAGCTTCTCTAAGCCAGTAATGGAGCTAGCTGCTGCTATAACATTAGCCTTTGGCCAACTCAGGTGTTTATAGTAGCTGGACTAGCTATTGATTTGTCATGACCTGAAGTTTCAATTAAGGCGAGACACAAGTGGACAACCATGTATTTGCTAATCTTCTCACAAGGATTCCTAAATTCACTGAGTGAAGAATAATGAAATGATGCCGTTTTCTTATTCAGGTCATGGCTGTTTTCAGGTTCTGGTTGTTTTGAATTGATGCTTTTTAATTACTAAACGGGTTATGATATATCACCATCGTTTCGTGGCGTGAGTCTGGCCGACACTTCTTTGTATCTGCGGGCCTTTTGACAGTGCTCTGTTAATCTTTCTTTGAAAATAGTCTACAGAGAACCCACCAAAGGTCGTTCTCAAAGTATGTGTAATGAGATTAATGTACGTGAAGCTAAATAGCTGGTGTATGCGCTACTCATAACTCGTGGTAATATCCGGGGTAGGGGGAACATCTTAGAAAACGAGCCTACATCTACTAGTAAAGTTGTGGTATCTAGGTGCTTACGACCCAGATCGGCGATAGTCTCTCTCAATCATATTCCATCTCCCCAGGTCCTCACAGTAAAGGAAGATGGTTGATTTGCTTCATAAAGTGTGTGGCGAAAGTATTTTCGCATGTATCTTAGTGCTTTACATCTGGATGATATGTACTTATATGATGTTGTCTGTCGCTGAGATAGAATAAGTGACTCTACTTGTATACTACATAGGTTAAAGATGATGCGTGCGTGTCATAGGTGGGGCAGTTGTGAGTTGGCGTGAGTGTAGGAATGGCTCTGCGTTATCCAGTAAGGACGTGTGTAATTTTGGGTGTCATGTGGCCCATGAAGGTGAGGAAGCCGTCGCAAGGAACCATACACTCGTGTGTGAGGATTTGGCTCTTACGCACGTGGGGCTTTAGTCGGGAAGGGGAGAGAGGACGCTATAGCCGCCGGTCCGGAGTATATAGAGATGGATTGGATGGTGTTGTGGACCGCTTCGGCCGGGTAGTATGGTCATATGGTGTCTTGAAAGTAATGATTCGGGCGAGAAGGGGAATAAAATAAAGAGGATGCCGAATGAAATCAGGATTTTTTCCTTATTTATTGGTTATTTATTTTTTTTTATTTTAAGAGAGAATAGGGGTCCGGGGGACAGATGCAACAAATGCAAACGTCTCAGATCATAGACAAGATCTCATCTCGGTGGGAAACTCACCTCCGATAGCCGTTCATGCAGTTTTGCAACTTATTGGGTATTGGGCAAATTGTAGTGGATGAGCCAAGAAGAAAGGGAAGATTCCAGCAAGAAAGTCTTTTCAAGATTTGGTCCTGTATCGAATTTTACTGATGTTCTGTCTGGCAGGAATTATGGTGGGGAAGCCATAGTATTATGCGTGTTTCTCTGAGGCTGACTGTCGCTGCCCTGCGCTCTTTGGATGATGACGGTATTGAGAAGCATGTTGGACTGGTATGCGCTGCTGCGTTAGCTCTATGCCATCAAGGGCACGGTGTTGATATCAGGTTGGTGTTAAAGGTGCTCTGTTCTAGCAGGGGTGAGTGGTCATATGTTTGTCATTGTCCTTGTATAGAGTGATTTATCTGGTGTTGTTTAGAGCTTCCTGTCCGGTGACATCAGGTGGTGTGTAGTCGAGGCTCTATTTGGTTTTGATGTGTTTAACTCTCGAGATGGGGGCGCGGAAGAAGGTAGGATTTCTGCCTCAGGGAGTGACCGGTCGGACCGGCTGGCCCTCTCTAACGGCGTGCGAGCTCTCAACATAGCCTAGAATAGCTCCTTTGCTCAGGCCCGCTCCCCAGCACATTCGTTTCTCCGGATGAATACGGTCATTAGGCTTTGAAGTGCAGATACAGCTACCAGGAACGGTGGGCGTTACTGGCCAACTGATGCAGACGACTCACACCGCTCCGTGGATAGGAGGGCCTTTCACCGGTTTTTGTGGGGCGGAGCAGATTTGGCGGAGGACCAAGGCTTAAAGCTTAACATGACGGGGACTGGGCATACCTGTGATGGAAGATCTCTCAATAACCAGCTACACAAACAGCCGGAAGGATGGCTTCCATATCTCCACTGTGACGTTTAGGTGTGATTCGGGTGGTTAGTTGGGGTGTACGCGACGGGGCGCTACAGATACCTTGTCCGTGTAACAATAAAGTGTGTTCTAGCAACTTGGGGAGTATATGTTGCAGTTGTTATTATTTTGGGAAAGGTTTTGACTGAAAAATACCTAATTCAACTAATAAAGAAATTTCCATTATCGACCACCTCTAGAAGGCTTGACGGTAGGAAGAGTACCGACAAGAGGCGCTGCGAAGGTTGACCAGAATTCGCTATTAGCTCTTTAACGAATATCTGATTCCAACCGCCAACTACGTACCAGATTTTATAATTCAGGGCTTTAAGGAGCCCAGTGATACCGCCGGGGCTTTGCGCGCTGGCTAATGGTGGTTGATGCTGTAATGTTTCCTCGGGGGATGTATGACTGTTAACAGGCTCATTTGGGCCTCTGGTTGTGTCTCCAGGTGTGGCTGCGCTCTCGGAGCGGCATTGGGAGGTGTTCGTTTGCTTAGCGTTGGGCTTCATTGCGTTCTTGCCTTTCGTGATAGGCATGCTTGCTGGTCTGGTGGTTGGGTGAACAGGTTTGCAAGTCGTTGGGTCTAGGTAGGTGGGGTGGAACAATTTAAGTTTATGTGTACCTATGTGGATCACTGAGAGGTATTTGAACTTACGCGGCTTTAGATGGATTTCAGAGAAAGAACTAAGATGGATACACAGAGAAGACGGGTTCGATGATACAGAGAGAAGACAGGTTAGATTGAAGAATGTACCATAATGGAAGCGCTTATCAAGATTGGATGGAACTGTCTGTTCTGTCCTCACAGGGACGTTGTGTAAGTGACCAGGGGAGGGAGATTAACACACATACTACACACACACCACACACACACACACACACACACACACACACACAACAACACACACACACACACACACACACACACACACACACACACAGAACACACAGAGCACCACAACAAGGATGCTCCTTGAGACTACATTTCCTAGCAGCTTATCTAAGTGGATGAAGATGAAAACTTATGTTTTTTTGATATACATATAAAAATTTGTTAACTTTGCCACCGTGTTTGCATGTTTGTGTGGGTGTGTGTGTGTGCGTGTGCTGTGCTGTGTGTGTGTGTCTGTTTGCGTGTGTGTGTGTGTGTGTGTGTGTGTGTGTGTGGTGTGGTGTGTGTGTGTGGGTGTGTGTGTGTGTGTTTGTGTGTGGTGTGTGTGTGTGTGTGTGGGTGTGTGTGTGTGTTGGTGTGGTGTGTGCATGGGCTGCCTGCCTGCGAGTCTCAAAAAACCTGAATAACCCCAGCAGTCTTTTGTATCCAGAGGAGTTTTTCTGAATGCATCAGTGGAAACAAGCTGTGTTTTCACAGTAACAATGAGATATATTTTCATAAATGGATAAGTGACGCTACACGTTCCTCTCTCTCTTTCTGTTTCTCTTCTCTGTCTCTTTTCTTGTCTCTTCTCTCTGTCTGCCTTCTACCTCTCTTCTCTCTCTCATTCTCGTCTCTCTCTCTTTCCTCTCTGGTCGATCTCGGTCGGTCTTATCTCTTCTGTCTGCTTCTCTGTCTCGCCCTTCTCTGTCTCGCGCTTTCTTCTCTCTCACTATCTTCGATGTCTCTCCGGATCATCTCTCTCTCTCTTTGTCTCTCTCGTCTGTCTGCACTCACTCTATTGCACTCACTCTATCACTCTCTTTCTTTCTTCATGTCCTCTCTCTCTGTCTCTCTCTCTCTCTCTGCGTTTTCGTGTCTCTCTCTTCTTCTCTCTCCTTTCTCTTCTCTTCTCCTCTCTCTCTCTCTCTCCTCCTCTTTCTCTCGTCAGCTCTCTCTCTCTCTCTCTCTCTCTCTCTGCTCTTCTTCTCTTCTCTCTCTCTTTCCTCTTCCTTCTCTCTCCTCCTCTCTCTCTCTCTCTTCTCTCTCTCTCTGCTCTCTCTCTTCTCTGTCTCTTTCTCTCTCTCTGTCTCTTTCTGCTCTCTCTGGTCTCTCTCTCTTCTCGATCTGTCTCCTTCCCTCTCTCTGTCGCTCTCGTCTTCGTCTGTCCGTCTCGTCTCTCTCTGTCTCGTCTCTTTCTCTGTCTCTTCTCTGTCTTCTCTTCTTGTATACCTCTCTTTGTCTCTCTCTCTGTCTCACTTCATCTACTCCACTAACTCCCTTACCATCACTCTACGACTCTCCTCTTTTCTCTTGTCTCTCTCTTCATCTCTGTCTCTCTCTCCTCTTGTTCTCTCTCTGGTCTTCTCTCTCTGTCTCTCTTCTGTTCACTCATCTACTCAATCTACTCATTACTCACTTACTCACTCTACTGATCCGTGAAGCTGATCTGCCAAAGTCCCTGACTCACTCACTCACTCCTCACTCACTCACTCACTCACTCACTATCACTACTCATCACTAGGCATGGTAGTAGAGCAGTGTCAACATTGATGAGAAGGACACAATGACTGGTATCTGCTCTGTCCCTCTGCTTCTGCTCTACGTCTGCCTCTGCTCTGCTTGGCCTCTGGGTCTCTTCTCTTTCATATTCCATCTCTCTATTAACTCAGTGACCTAGGTATTGGCAGTATTGGTGATAGGGTATTGTGTATTTTGAATATTTAAATTATTCTAGTTAAGGTTTTTTGTCAACATTAACTGGGATTACTAAACCACCTGATGGGAAATATTCTGAATTTTTAACAATGCTATGTACACTGTTTTCAAATTCTTATCATTAATTGCTCTAATCGGCGTTTAAAACAGCTGTTCTCCATTCTCTAGATTCTCCATTCTCTAGATTCTCCATTCTCTAGATTCTCCATTCTCTAGATTCTCCATTCTCTAGATTCTCCATTCTCTAGTCTCTGGGAAAAACCATGTAATTGACATGTCCATGTGTGAATATGCTAATTAAATTATTGACACGTTGTTATTTCCAAACCAATAATAATAATAATAATAATAATAATAATAATAATAATAATAATAATAGTAATAATAATAATAATAATAATAATAGTAATAATAATAATAATAATAATAATAATAATACTACCCCTCCCTGTGTCACTGAATGCCTTTTAACAGATTGTATAATTATTTGACTCACGAAAGCATTTTACCAAAGACAGTGCCCGTGTCCCAAATCTGGCTTGTCACTTACTTAAACTGCATACTGTGTACTACTGTGTACTATAGTACGTACTATGCAGTATGCCACAAAATAAACATAGGGAGGAGGCTTCTGATGTTAACATGCATGAACCAAAGGATTTTCCGGTTCCAGAAGACAACAAATGAGAGCGCCTGGAGACACACAGGGCCTGGGTTAACATCTACATCCCCCGAGGAACAGAGGAGGAGTAGGATAAGGGTACGGCTAAAGGATATAAGAACTGGTCGTCTAGTGCGTTCGGAACAGATAGTTAAAGGAGCAGACTTCTGGGGGTGGTAGGATAGATTCAGATCCCATTCCCCAGGCTAGCATAGTGTACAGACAAGGGTATTGTAGGGTGCGAGTACAGTGGAGGTATGTGTGACGATGAGAGAGGTTGCATCTCAGTTAAGCTAGGTGTGGTCTCCGCATGTGTGGGGGGTGGGGCAAAGGAGCTATCTGAGGCATGTTGAGCGGGACTAGGGGCTCCGCAGTAAAATAAACAATGAGAGCTGCCCTAAACAATAGTATACAAGGCATATTGACATTAGACAGAGCCATTAAGCAATCACAGGTGTTGATTGGGAGAGCTAAGACAGCAGCGGGTAAATGGCTTTGAATGGGCAGGGAGGGTCAGCAGAGAAAAATACTTATTTTCCACCATAATTTGCAAATAAATTCATAAAAAATCCGACAATGTGATTTTCTGGATTTCTTTTTCTCATTTTGTCAGTCATAGTTGAAGTGTACCTATGATGAAAATTACAGGCCTCTCTCATCTTTTTAAGTGGGAGAACTTGAACAATTGGTGGCTGACTAAATACTTTTTTGCCCCACTGTATGTCTGTATCTATGTAATGTGTCTGTATCTATGTAATATGTCTGTATCTATGTAATGTATTTATGTAATGTGTCTGTATTTATGTAATGTCGTGTCTTTGTCTATGCCGGATTAAGTGATATGACATGCTTTCTATAAAATCATTTCCCGTAATTAATATTACCTGATTGAGCTATCATGTAAATGTAATTACTAGAAAGTCGGG
>NW_019945897.1:8284-15554 GCF_002910315.2 Salvelinus sp. IW2-2015 | reverse complement strand
GGGAACCGGGAATCTCTATGTAACCAAAGTTTTTTTTTAATGCACATCAGTAGGGTAGAAGGAGTAAAAAGGGGGGAAGAGTTATTTATGCTGTCTAAGACCTACGCCAGGCCAACGCTTGACATATCTATGTAATTGTATTTGTATTTATGTAATGTATTTGTATCTATGTATGTATCTATGTAATGTATTGTATTTAATGTAATGTATTGTATATCTGTAATTGTAAATGTATTATAAACCAATATGGGACCACAATGAACATAAGTCCCGACTTCACTGTGCAATCCTGTTACTTAAACAATTCTTATGTTATAGTTAGTATTTTTTTTTAACTGACAAATAAAATCAAGCAAATCAATTCAATCCAAACTGTGGCTCAGTGGCCAAATTGACGAAATAGAAAAGAGACATCTGTTAAAAAACACAGGAATTGTCAAGCCAAGCCTTTTGTACTGGGTAAGCCTACAAGATAGGGAGGGATGTATTTCTGTTCTTTGTCGAGATTAACAGTCGATTTATTGTGGTGTTGAAATGCAAACCATGATGTTGAAGACCTGAAGTCAGTATGTTTTTCTTTATTGTGGTACATTGGCAACAGAAAATCTGTGTGTGTGACAATTTGTTGCATATAGAGTTCTTTATATAATTATAATTTATATAACATTTATAATATTTAATAAAATTGAACATCTGATTTATCTACTAGCTATCATTGTCTGCAGTCAGCTCTGATCGGCGGCCCTGGAAACGATACTTTCGATGGCCCTGAAAGATACCTCGACGGCCTGAAAGATAACTCGACGGCCCTGAAAAGCATACTCGACGGCCTGAAGATACCTCGACGGCCTGAAAGATACCTCGACGGCCCTGAAAGTCGCTCGAAGGCCTGAA
This sequence comes from Salvelinus sp. IW2-2015, assembly GCF_002910315.2. NCBI lineage: Eukaryota > Metazoa > Chordata > Actinopteri > Salmoniformes > Salmonidae > Salvelinus > Salvelinus sp. IW2-2015. The sequence goes on along the minus strand of NW_019945897.1, from coordinate 14,660 downwards.
AGATACCTCGACGGCCCTGGAAAGATACCTTCGACGGCTCCTAAAAGAATACCTCGATGGCCCTGCAAAATACCTCGACAGCCCTGAAAGATACCTCGACAGCCCTGAAAAAAACCTCGACGGCCGCCTGGAAAGAATAACTCGACAGCCCTGAAAGATACCTCGACGGCCGTAAGATACTTCGACGGCCCTGCAAGATACTTTTGACCGGCCCTGAAAGGATACCTCGACCGGCCCTGAAAGATACCTTCGACAGCCCGATACATCGACGGCCCTGAAAAGAAGCTTCTCAGGACTCTTGTAAACTGGAAACCTATAATCCTAAGGCTGCATTATTGTAAGCTGGGGATTTTAACAAAGCTAATCTGAGAAAAGTTTGCCTAAATTCATATCAGCATATCCGAATACGTGACAAAGGTGGTAGCATCTGGATCATTGCTACCTCTAACTTCCGCGATTCTACCTGGAACTGTCCCTGTATGTAGCTGACTGACCCTGTATAATAGCTACTTGACCCCTGGAACTGTCCTGTTAATAGCTACTGACCTGGAACTTACCCTGTATATAGCCTACTGAACCTGGAATTCTGTATACTACCCTGGACACCTGGTAATATACGACTGACACCTGTTACTGACCCTGGAACAGACCCTGTATATAACTACTGACCCTGAACAGGACCGCTGTATATAACTACTGACCCTGGAACAGACCTGTATATAACTACTGACCCTGGAACAGACCTGTATATAACTCTACTGACCCTGGAACAGACCCTGTATATAACTACTGACCCTGTATGTAGCTTACTTACTTTCTAGTGTTCTACTTGACTTAAAGCTTTTTACAATCGCTAGGACCCATTTCTCAATACTTAGGTCATCTTTTCAAAACTCTTCACACAGTGAGCACAACAGCAGTCTATGTGGGGTAAACTGTGGATAATGTTTCATTGCTTTGGCACAAAATGCATTCAATGACTACATCTTTCTATGTTCATGAATTCTTTTCTCACTCAGACACAACCACCACCAAAAATCGGTGTACCTACAGGCCTATTTGCACATGTTAACACACTCTTTTCAAAACTGTTAAACTTAAGTTCAAAACCTAACGTAACACAACATTGAATAAGACAGCAATTAGCTACATTTCTACAGTGAATACCGTATTGAAATATATTCCAAATCTAAAAAATGAAATACTATCAAAACAATTAGACCAACCACAGCTGATTCCCATTGTAGCTGAACACCTACCCAGGTGTTAGTCTTTCAATTACATTACCGTCTTTACAAAAGGGGACATCTTAGGAATAATGATGTACTGTAATGTAAACATGGACCCAGCCAGAGATAGAGAGAAGTGGCTGACAGAGGAAGAAGAGTGTCTGGGAGAGGGAGAGGAGTACGTATGCGTGGTGGAAGAAGACTGAGAGGAAGATCAAGAGCTGTAGTATCAGATGAGATTAGAGCTACTATAATTGATCATGTAATAAATCATGGTCTATCAATGAGAGAGGCTGGTCTGAGAGTGCAGCCAAATCTGCAACGCTCAACAGTGGCATCTATTGTGAGAAACTTCCGGCAAAACAACAGGTAAGATGTGCATTCTGCAAGATCATCTGACTGAACTACACATTACAGAAGGAAATTGAACAAAGCCTCCAAACCCACTTGTATGTGATTGTTTTTGTATTTCTGCTTAGGACCCAACGGTTACCTCCTTTGTTCTCTCAGCTGTTTACCCGCTGTTGTCTTTACCTCCACTGTACTCGCACCCTAACATGCCCTTGTCTGTACATTATGCCTTGAATCTATCCTACCACCCCCAGAAGTCTGCTCCTTTAACTATCTGTTCCGAACGCACTAGACGACCAGTTCTTATATCCTTTAGCCGTACCCTTATCCTACTCCTCCTCTGTTCCTCGGGGGATGTAGAGGTTAACCCAGGCCCTGTGTGTCTCCAGGCGCTCTCATTTGTTGACTTCTGGAACCGGAAAATCCTTTGGTTCATACATGTTAACATCAGAAGCCTCCTCCCTAAGTTTGCTATATTCACTGCTTTAGCACACTCCACCAACCCTGATGTCCTAGCTGTATCGGAATCCTGGCATAGGAAGGCCACCAAAAATTCAGACATTTCCATCCCCAATTACAAAATGTTCCATCAAGATAGAACTGCTAAAGGGGGCGGAGTTTCAATCTACTGTAGAGATAGCCTGCTGAGTTCTATCCTACTATCCAGGTCTATGCCCAAACAGTTTGAGCTTCTACTTTTAAAAATCCATCTCTCCAGAAATAAGTCTCTCACTCTTGCCGCTTGTTATAGACCCCCCTCAGCTCCCAGCTGTGCCCTGGACACCATATGTGAATTGAGTGCCCCCCATCAATCGTCAGAGTTCGTACTGTTAGGGGACCTAAACTGGGATATGCTTAACACCCCGGCCGTCCTACAATCTAAACTAGATGCCCTCAATCTCACACAGATTATCAAGGAACCTACCAGGTACAACCCCAAATCCGTAAACACGGGCACCCTCATAGATATCATCTGGACCAACCTGCCCTCTAAATACACCTCTGCTGTTCTTCAACCGGATCTCAGCAATCACTGCCTCATTGCTTGCCATCCGTAATGGTCTGCGGTGCAAACGACACCCCTCATCACTCTCAAACGCTCCCTAAACACTTCTGTGAGAGTGCCTTTCTAATCGACCTGGCCGGATATCCTGGAAGGATATTGACCTCATCTCTTCAGTAGAGGATGCCTGGTTGTTCTTCAAAAGTGCCTTCCTCACCATCTTAAATAAGCATGCCCCTTTCAATTTTTTTAAACTAAGAACAGATGTAGCCCTTGGTTACTCCAGACTTGATTGCCCTTGACCAGTACAAAAACATCCTGTGGCGCACTGCACATAGCTTCGAATAGTCCCTGCGATTATGCAACTTTTCAGGGAAGTCAGGAACCAATATACACAGGCAGTTTAGGAAAGCAAAGGCTAGCTTTTTCAAACAGAATTTTGCATTCTGCAGCACAAACTCAAAAAAGTTCTGGGACACTGTAAAGTCATGGAGAATAAGAACACTGTCACCACCGATAAATCCACGATAATCGAGAATTTCAATAAACATTTCACTACGGCTGGCCACCCTTTCCACCCCAACTCCGGCCAACAGATCTGCACACCCCGCAGCAACTGGCCCAAGCCCCCCCCCCCGCTTCTCCTTCACCCAATTCCATACAGCTGGTGTCCTGAAAGAGCTGCAAAATCTGTATCCCTACAAATCAGCTGGGATAACAATCTGGACCCTCTCTTCCTAAAATTATCCGCCTCAACCCTCTTAACTAGTCTGTTCAAACTCTTTCGTATCGTCTGAGATTGCTAAAGATTGGAAAGTGGCCTTGGTCATCCCCCTCTTCAAAGGGGAGACACTCTACGACGGAACTGTTTCAGACCTATTTCATCTGCCCTGCCTTTCTAAAGTTTCGAAAGCCAAGTGAACAAACAGATCACAGACCATTTCAAATCCCACCGTAACTTCTCTTGCTATGCAATCTGTGTTTCCGATCTGGTCATGGGTGCGACCTCAAGCCACGCTCAAGGTCCTAAACGATATCATAACCACCATCGATAAAAACAGTACTTTGCAGCTGTCTTCATCGACCTGGCCAAGGCTTTCGACTCTGTCAATCAACGTATTATATTTGCTGAGCTCAACAGCTTTGGTTCTCTAATGACTGCCCTCGCCTGGTTCACTAACTACTTATCAGATAGAGTTCAGTGTGTCAAATCGGAGGGCCTGTTGCCAGACCTCTGGCAGTCTCTATTGGGGGTACCACATGGTTCATTCTCGGGCGACTCTTTCTCTGTATACATCAATGATGTCTCTCTTGCTGCGGGTGATTCTTTGAATCCACCTCTACGGCAGACAACAATTCTGTATACTTCTGGCCTTTGGACACATGTGTTAACAACCTCCAAACAAGCTTCAACGCCATAAACACTCCTTCCGTAGCCTTCAACTGCTCTTAAATGCTAGAAACTAATGCATGCTCTTCAACCGATCGCTTCCGTACCGGCCATCCGACTAGCATCACTACTCTGGACGGTTCTGAATTAGAATATGTGGACAACTACAAACACCTAGGTGTCTGGTTAGACTGTAAACTCTCCTTCCAGACTCACCTTAAACATCTTCAATCCCAAATTAAATCTAGAATCGGCTTCCTATTTCGCAACCAAGCATCCTTCACTCATGCTGCCAAACATACCTCGGAAAAACTGACTATCCTACCGATCTTTAACTTCGGCGATGTCATTTACAAAATAGCCTCCAACCTCTACTCAGCAAATTGGATGCAGTCTATCACAGTGCCACTCGTTTTGTCATCAAAGCCCCATAACTACCCACCATTGCGACTGTATGCTCTCGTTGCTGGTACTGTGCTACATATTCGTCGGAAAACCCACTGGCTCCAGGTCATCTATTAATTCTTTGATAGGTAAAGCTCCGCTTTATCCAGATCACCGGTCACCATAGCAACACCCACCTGTAGCACGTGCTCCAGCAGGTATATTTCACTGATCATCCCCAAAGTCAAAACCTCCATTGGCGCATTTTCTTCCAGTTCTCTGCTGCAAATTACTGGAACGAATTGCAAGTTGGAGACTTAATATCTCCCTCACTAACTTGAAGCATCGGCTGTCAGGCAGCTTTACAGATCGCTACAGCTGTACACAGCCCATCTGTAAATATCCATCCATCCACTACCTACTGTCACAAGCCGGCTCATAGCCTGTGACTAAAATGAGGGACACGAACAACAGGTATAGGCCAATTAAAAAGTGTTCTTTTTATAAACAAAACTATTAACTTAAAACTAAGAAAAGGAATGAGGTGTGGAAGTATTATAATGTAAGGTGTATGTAAGTGCACATGGTGCGTGAATATGTGTGTGTGAACATGACTGAGTGAAAACTATGCAAACCAAAGGAACAAACAAATCATGAGCATCCCTGGAGGAGCAGAGAGAGAGAGAGAAGTGATTAGTGACAGTTTTATACCCTGAGCCCAGGTGCTCCAATCACTCACGACCCTCCTCTGCCTGCAGGAGAACGCCCCCTGCACTGCGTCATGGCGTCCATTTTGTGTCATAGGATTCTAACTATTGTTTTATTGTTTCATCCCATTTTTGTTTAGTTTTTTTTCTGTTCTTTTGCACACCAGTATTTATATCAGTATTTCTACTTGCACGTCCTCATCTGCAACATTATCACTCCAGTGTTAATTGATATATGTAATTACTTCGCCACTTGCCAATTATTTGCCTTACCTCTCTACCTAATTGCATACTGTATACAGATTGTTACTGTATTATGACTGTACGTTGTTTATATCCATTTGTAACTCTGTGTTGTTTTTTGTCGCACTGCTTTGCTTTATCTTTGCCAGGTCACAGTTCTAAATGAGAACTATGTTCTCAACTGGCCTACCTGGTTTAATAAAGTTTAAATAAAATATAAAAAATAAATATGTCAGGTATTCTGAAATACAGAACTGGTTTTGACATAACCAAACAATGGCATGTTTTTAGGTAAACTACCATAATAGGACTAAACTCTTATGTTGCCTTGTGGATTTATTTTAGAGAGTCATGGAGATTGAAGCCAGGCAAACACCCCACATATTCATCTTTGTGGACGAGGCTGGTTTCACTTGGCCAAAACCACGGGCGGCGAGGAAGGAATGGGATTGGGAAAAGAGCCACAGTGATTTCCCGGACCAGAGAGGTGCCAACGTCACAACGTGTCCAGCAATATCTTTGATGGATTGCTGTTACACAAACTCTATTTGGACCATTACAACACCGAGTGTCTCCATTTCATTCCTGGATGACCTCGTATGGACGGGTTGTGCCAGGTGAGGAAAGGGTTTGCAGTGGAGGCGAAATCGGCCAACGTTTGTAATTGTATGGAACAATGTGGCATTTCACCACTTCCGTGCCTTCACAGAGCGGTTATGCAGCCCATCACAGGATGGTGTCACTTTTCCTCCCACCTTACTCTCTATTCCTCAACCCCACAGAGGAATTGTTTTTCTCATGGAGGTGGAAGGTTTTATGCTCCATCCATATGATCAAATGTCCCTCCAGGACGCAATGAATGCTGGATGCCTGGACATGTCTGCAGAATATTTCCAGGGATGGACCGGCATGCTAAATATTATTTCCTACCTGTAGGTGTATTGCCCAAGATGACATAAGATGTGATGTGGATGAGAACCTGTGGCCAAAAGCAGAAAGCAGGGTTGACTAGGATTGCTACTGTATCTGTACTGATGGATTGTGTAAATACAAAATTCTTGTATTTTGG
>NW_019945897.1:6877-8068 GCF_002910315.2 Salvelinus sp. IW2-2015 | reverse complement strand
CTGTTTCAGACCTATATTCATCCTGCCCTGCCTTTCTAAAGTCTTCGAAAGCCAAGTGAACAAACAGATCACAGACCATTTCAAATCCCACCGTAACTTCTCTGCTATGCAATCTGGTTTCCGATCTGGTCATGGGTGCACCTCAGCCACGCTCAAGGTCCTAAACGATATCATAACCACCATCGATAAAAAACAGTACTTTGCAGCTGTCTTCATCGACCTGGCCAAGGCTTTCGACTCTGTCAATCAACGTATTATTATTTGCTGACTCAACAGCCTTGGTCTCTCTAATGACTGCCTCGCCTGGTTCACTAACTACTTATCAGATAGAGTTCAGTGTGTCAAATCGGAGGGCCTGTTGTCCAGACCTCTGGCAGTCTCTATGGGGGTACCACATGGTTCAATTCTCGGGCCGACTCTTTTCTCTGTATACATCAATGATGTCTCTCTTGCTGCGGGTGATTCTTTGATCCACCTCTACGCAGACAACACCATTCTGTATACTTCTGGCCCTTTGGACACTGTGTTAACAAACCTCCAAACAAGCTTCAACGCCATACAACACTCCTTCCGTAGCCTTCAACTGCTCTTAAATGCTAGAAAAACTAAATGCATGCTCTTCAACCGATCGCTTCCCGTACCGGCCCATCCGACTAGCATCACTACTCTGGACGGTTCTGAATTAGAATATGTGGACAACTACAAACACCTAGGTGTCTGGTTAGACTGTAAACTCTCCTTCCAGACTCACCTTAAACATCTTCAATCCCAAATTAAATCTAGAATCGGCTTCCTATTTCGCAACAAAGCATCCTTCACTCATGCTGCCAAACATACCCTCGGAAAACTGACTATCCTACCGATCTTTAACTTCGGCGATGTCATTTACAAAATAGCCTCCAACACTCTACTCAGCAAATTGGATGCAGTCTATCACAGTGCCATCCGTTTTGTCATCAAAGCCCCATAAACTACCCACCATTGCGACCTGTATGCTCTCGTTTGCTGGTACTTGCTACATATTCGTCGGAAAACCCACTGGCTCCAGGTCATCTATAATTCTTTGATAGGTAAAGCTCCGCTTTATCTCAGATCACCGGTCACCATAGCAACACCCACCTGTAGCACGTGCTCCAGCAGGTATATTTCACTGATCATCCCCAAAGTCAAAACCTCCATTGGCCGCATTTT
>NW_019945897.1:0-1403 GCF_002910315.2 Salvelinus sp. IW2-2015 | reverse complement strand
GAGAGAGAGAGAGAAGTGATTAGTGACAGTTTTATACCCTGAGCCCAGGTGGCTCCAATCACTCACGACCCTCCTCTGCCTGCAGGAGGAACCGCCCCCTGCACTGCCGTCATGGCGTCCATTTTGTGTCATAGGATTCTAACTATTGTTATTGTTTCATCCCCATTTTTGTTTTAGTTTTTTTCTGTTCTTTTGCACACCAGTATTTATATCAGTATTTCTACTTGCACGTCCTCATCTGCACATCTATCACTCCAGTGTTAATTGCTCAATTGTAATTACTTCGCCACTATTGCCAATTTATTGCCTTACCTCCTTACTTAATTTGCACACTGTATACAGATGTTCTACTGTATTATTGACTGTACGTTTGTTTATTCCATGTGTAACTCTGTGTTGTTGTTTTTGTCGCACTGCTTTGCTTTATCTTGGCCAGGTCGCAGTTGTAAATGAGAACTTGTTCTCAACTGGCCTACCTGGTTTAATAAAGTTTAAATAAAAAATATGAAAAATAAATATGTCCAGGTATTCTGAAATACAGAACTGGTTTTGAACATAACCAAACAATGGCATGTTTTTAGGTATAATGTAAACTACCATTATAGACTCTTATGTTGCCTTGTGGATTTGTTTTAGAGAGTCATGGAGATTGAAGCAAACACCCCACATATTCATCTTTGTGGATGAGGCTGGTTTCAACTTGGACAAAACACGGCGGCGAGGAAGGAATGTGATTGGGAAAAGAGCCACAGTGGATTTCCCGGGCCAGAGACGTGCCAACGTCACAACGTGTCCAGCAATATCTTCTGATGGATTGCTGTTACCCAAACCTCTATTTGGACCATACAACACAGAGCGTCTCATTTAATTCCTGGATGACCTCTATGGAAGGGTTGTGCCAGGTGAGGAAAGGGTTACAGTGAGGCGAAATCGGCCAACGTTTGTAATTGTATGGGACAATGTGGCATTTCACCACTCCCGTGCCGTCACAGAGCAGTTTGCAGCCCATCCCAGGATGGTGTCACTTTTCCTCCCACCTTTCTCTCCTTCCTTACTCTCTATTCCTCAACCCCATAGAGGAATTGTTTTTCTCATGGAGGTGGAAGGTTTATGATCCCCATCCATATGATCAAATGTCCCTCCAGGACGCAATGAATGCTGGATGCCTGGACATGTCTGCAGAAMATTTCCAGGGATGGACCAGGCATGCTAAAATATTATTTCCTACTGTAGGTGTATTGCCCAAGATGACATAAGATGTGATGTGGATGAGAACCTGTGGCCAAAAGCAGAAGACAGGGTTGACTAGGATTGCTACGGTATCTGTACTGATGGATTGTGTAAATACAAATTCTTGTATTTTGGAATCACTCAATGCCAAAAAACAGAGGAGAGATGTCATT
>NW_019945896.1:50637-51685 GCF_002910315.2 Salvelinus sp. IW2-2015 | reverse complement strand
TTGGTTTATACTTGGTTGGCCGACCTATTATAACAACTTTAACAGGTACGTTGGAACATGTATAGTTTGTTATTAACTAAATTAATGCATATTTTCATATACATATATACTGTCTATGTAAGTCTTTCAAATGTTGTATTTTTACAGTAGTTATAGGAGCTTAGATGAGTGGTCCACTATGGAAGATGAATGGAGAAGGTGTGTTGTATTTTGTAATAATTTGTATACGCCGTTGACTCGCCCTTCATTCAATTTCCTTACCGCGGCTCTCAGGGACGAATCCCTGGCCTCAGCATCGGTAATACGGCCGACAAGCGGGGCAACAAAGAAGCGAATGCGCGCTACGRTCGGATATCCTCAAACGGACACCCAGTTGAGATCACGCCGGCGGTATGATAGAGCCTTTTCTGTGTTACATACTGCACATCAGTAGGCCCGGGAACTTAACCCGCCCAGGTACTTTACGGAGGGTTTTCTACACCCTGACCATCATCTCGTGCTTGCGCAATACTAGCGGAGACTTAAACCTCTACCTCCTCTGCGTACCACTAACAAGCCCGACAGCCGGGTTAAGGCAAGATCAGCTGAAAAAGATTCATTCCCGTTCAATCATGTGCTTGCCCAGTCGGCCCTCCTGGACAAGCTCGTAGGACCCACTTTTTCAACCTAGGCAGATATCGAAAGTCCGCACTCGCATGCGGTGGCCACAGTCRCCCCCTCAGGCGATTTGAGTGCGAATGCTTCGGTAGGCCCGCGCCACCAAATCTCTTCGCATGGCCGGGCCCAGTGGATCCTGGGCTGTCGATAGGGGTCCGCGGCACTWTGCCGCGGGGCCTATGGGTTTCTCCGCTCCAAGTCTCTGAACGTAGGGGGGACAAGCACACCTACAATGTGTGAGGTCCCGCACTCAGGCAAAGCCGTCGGCCTGGTAGTGTCAGCTGATGGTCAGTCCCCAACCATTCCACTACATGCTCTTTCGGAGCGTGGAGGGAGTTTCCCACCATTACATGTAGATTCCCGCCACAGGCGGACCTGCGGCCTGGAGGTA
>NW_019945896.1:42463-49418 GCF_002910315.2 Salvelinus sp. IW2-2015 | reverse complement strand
ATCTTGGCTTCATAATAAAGTTTCTTCTTCTTTTGTTGAGTTTAGTCACATAATTTCTCAATTTGCAGTATGTCAGCCAGTCAGATGTGTAGCCAGACTTATTAGCCACTCCTTTAGGCCCATCTCTTTCAACCATACAGTTTTTCAATTCCTCATCAATCCATGGAGCCGTAACAGTTCTAACAGTCAGTTTCTTAACAGGTGCATGTTTATCAATAACTGGAAGAAGCAATTTCATAAATTCATCAAGTGCAACTTCTGGATGCTCCTCATTAATCACATCAGACCAACACATATTTTTAACATCATCCACATAAGAATCAATGCAAAATCTTATGTATGATCTCTTAAACACTATTTTAGGCCCAGCTGTTGGAACTTTGGCTTTCCTGGATATAGCCACTATATTGTGATCACAAAACATGTGGATGCAAAATACAATACATGCACAATACATGATTGATACATGAGGATGATCTTGTTCCTGTAGTGTTTGTAAACACCCTGGTAGGTTGATTAATAACCTGAACCAGATAACAGGCACTGGTGACAGTGAGAAGCTTCCTCTTGAGCGGGCAGCTTGATGAAAACCAGTCAATATTCAGGTCCCCAAGAAAGTAGATCTCTCTGTTTACATCACATACACTATCAAGCATTTCACACATATTATTTAGATACTGACTGTTGGCACTTGGTGGCCTATTGCAACACCCCAGAAGAAAAGGCTTTAGATGAACCTGCAACCACAACACTTCAATAACACTTGACATAAGATCTTCTCTAAGCATTACAGGGATATGGCTCTGAATATATACAGCAACACATCCCCATTAGCATTTCTGTCTCTTCTTTAAATGGTATATCCTTGTATTGCTACTGTTGTATCATAAAACTAATTATCTAAGTGAGTCTCAGAAATGGCTAATATATGAATGTTATCGGATGTTAGCAAGTTATTTATTTCATGAACCTTATTTCTAAGGCTACATATATTAATATGGGCTATTTTCAGCYCTTTCCTGGGTAGCTTATCAGAGAGACATAATATGGAAAAGAGCAAACAAAGCTAGATAAAAAATATATACATTCAGCAGTCCATTAATCAATTGGTGTGTGTGTGCTGTGGGGTTGAGACTACGAACCCATAGGCTTGGCTCTCTCATCCYTTCCAGGCTTCTGGGAGGTAGGGTGGTCAATGAGCCTATCATAGCGGATGTACGCAATGTCCCCACACGCTCTGGCGTCTTTCATGGCTGGGATCAGTTCTTTCCTCTTCTGGCGCACAGCTTCAGGATAGTCCTCATCGAGGAAGATATATGTTCCTCTCAAGTTCTTCGCTCTTTCCAGAACAGCTACCTTGTCCTTGAACCTCAGGAACTTGACCACTATTGGCCTGGGTCTGTCACCTGGGCCGGTGGTGGGTTTTCCAGTCCTGTGGGCGCGTTCCATCTCAATCTTCCTGTGGTCCATCTTCAATTTCTCAGAGATAATTTCCCTCACTTTGTCCTCAGACTCCGTCCAGGTTTCATGTGGAGATTCTGCAATTCCGTCCACAACCATATTGTTCCACCTTGATTGTCCCTCGAGATAGTCTGATTTATCTGTCATTGTTATCATGGATTCACACACAGACCTGATGTCCTCGCTCAATGACTTACAGATTGCTGTCATCTTGCCGTTCTCCTGTTTCAAGTCGTCGAGCTGACCCTGGGAGAAGACCATTATTTTATTAGTAGAATCCACCAGTATTTGGACAAAACACTTGAAGCAATTTCCTTTTGTTGTAACTACTGCTTGTAGGTCTCTTTTTGTTTGTTTACCACAACCTACCTAGATGCATATGCTGCTAATATGTCCAATGCAGAGACAAACGATAGACAGCTGTTCTCTAATTGAAACAATCTAGGCACCATTAGACTTACATAAACACCTACAATGAACACATCCACCAATGGGAACTCTACAACAGCCCCTAGACATACAACACCCTAGACGAGACAAAACACACAACATCCCATGTCACACCTGACTAACTAAAATAATAGAAACCAAAGATAACTAAGCAGGGCGTGACATACCCCCCCAAAGGCGACTCCGCCGAAAAGGTGCTTCCTTACGCGGTGCTCGGGGCTGGGACGTGGACCCCATCCAACCATAAGTCATTACCGCTTGCTGCGCTCCAGACGAACGAGGAGCTTCTGCAAGCCGAGTCCCGACTGCAGTACTATCGTAAGGAAGCCACTTGATGAAGGGGCAGCTCGGCGGAGGGGCAACTCCGAGGAGGGGCTGCTACGGCGAGGGCGGCCCGGACTGAGGCGGCTCCGGACTGGGCGGGCTCCGGACTGAGGGTCGGCTCCGGATGGGGGGCTTCGGCTGAGGGGCTCCGGACTGGAGGGCGTGCCCGGACTGGAGGGCGGCTCATTACCTGGAGGGCGGCTCATGAACTGGAAGGCGTGCTTGACTGACGGGGGATCATGATGGCGGCGGCTCGAGCGCTCCTGGACGCGGGCCGCTTCATGGCGGCTCACTGAGCGGGCGTTTGGGCTCCTGACTGACATGACGCTTGGCGGCTCCTGACTGACGGAGCGCTCTGAGCGTCGGCGCGGAACGGCTCTGACGGCCTCGGGACAGCGGACGCTTGGACGGGCTGGGCAGCAGGCATCGCTCAGACATGCGCTCGGGTCAGCGGCACTCAGAAGGCGCTGGCAGCAGGCACTCATCGCATGGAGGCGCTGGCAGCATGGCGTCTGGGCAGGGCACGCAGCTCAGATGGCGCTGGCAGGAGGAACAGCCTCAGATGGCGCTGGCAGGGGACAGCCTGCAGAGATGGCGCTGGGCAGAACGCGGCAGCTCAGCATACCGCTGTGGCAGGCAGCGCAGCTCAAACGGCATGGGAGGCGACAGACGACAGCGGCAGATCATGGCTGAGCAGCAGGAACTCTGCCGGCTGAGCGCACAGTAGGCGGGTGCGTGGTGCGAAACTTGTGTACCGGGCTAAAGGACACGCACCTCAAGGTTAGTGCGGGGAGCAGCAAACGGGCGCACAGGGCTCTGGAGACCCGCACGAGGCTTGGTGCGTGGTGACCGGAACTGGTGTACCGGCTGACACGCCACAGGCGAGTGCGGGAGGAGGAACAGGCTCTGGAGACACACTAAAAGCCTGTGCGTTGTTTGCGCTGGTGAACTTGGGCTGGGCAGGGAGGTGGCGCGGATATACCGGACCATGCAGTACTGGCTCCCTTGAGCACCACCTGCCCAACCTTACCTGGTTGAATCTCCCCGTAGCCCGACCAGTGCGGAGAGGTGGAATAACCCGCACTGGGCTGTGTTGGCGAACCGGGGACAGCATGCGTAAGGCTGGTGCCTATGTATGCCGCCAAGGAGACTACTGAGGCCAGATATCGTTGAGCCGCTCATGGCACCTGGCTCAATGCTCAATCTAGCCGGCCGATACGTGGAGCTGCGGTGTTACCGCCACCGGCTAAGCACACGTACAGGAGACACCGTGCGCTTTACCACAGTAACACGGGTCTGGCCCTACCTCTCGCTCTCCACGGTAAGCTCGGGAGTGGGCGCAGTCTCCTAACCTGACTTCCCACACTCCCTCGTACCACCCCCCATAATTTTTGGGGGTGACTCTCAGGCTTCTTACTGCTCGTCGTGCTGCCTCCATTCGCCGTATCCTCCTCACACTGCTCCAGAGACATCCCAGGCGGGCTCCGGCATTCTCCCTTGTCGATGCCCCCTGTCTATCTCCTCCCATGTAGTGTAGTCCAGATTCTGCTCCCATGTCATGAATCCTGTGTTCGCTGCTGCTGCTGCTGCCGCTGCTGCTGCCGCTGCTGCCCGTTACCACGCTGCTGTGGCCGAGGGTGGTGAGTGATTCTGTCACGATCGTCTTCGTGAAAGAGAGGACCAAGGCGCAGCGTGATCGTGATACATCATCTATTTAATTCAGCGACGTACTGAAAACACTTAAACAAAACTACAAAACAACAAACGACGACCCGTGAAGCGTATACAAAACAAATAAGTGCAGACACTGGCAACTAACACATAGACAACACCTCACACCTACCATGACTATGCTGCCTACAATATGGCTCCCCAATCAGAGACAACGATAGACAGCTGTCTCTAATTGAGAACCAATTAGGCAACCATAGACTTACATAACACCCACTGAACACACACCCATGCAACTCTAAAACACCCCTAGACCACACTCACAACACCCTAGACGAGACAAAACACACAAACCCCATGTCACCCCTGACCTAACTAAATATAAAGAACAAAGATAACTAAGCCAGGGCTGGACAGCATCTCTAAATGATGTTTTATCGATTCCCTGTGTATTTCATGTTTTCATGTGTATCTGAGTTGTTGGAGTCAAGCAGACAAAATATGGCTGGAATGATGTATCATACTGGCTCCAATACAGACTTCTAGTCTACTGCATAAACCACAATCCATAACACAATCACCTATCAGTCAAGTAAACATGTACGTAAACTATGTTTCCTACCTCTTTACGATCATACATACACAACTGAATCACCTTGCTCATAACATTAATGAACGTGAGGAAGGAAAAGCAGAGACAAAAGATGATGACATAAAGAGATGGAGTTTGATCAAATAAATTAATATCACCATAATTCACCACATGTCCACAGTAGATGAGGATACTCAGACTTCAACAAAGACAAGAAAGTCATTACAAACAGTCAGTAATACAGAAGTGTATACTACTATAGTAATAGAGTAGTAATATTAACATTAGGCATTTGCTCATAGACAAACACACAAACACTATACAATGCAGTACTTAAAGAGCAGCACAGCAGCATGTGTTCTCCATTCTGTCCCACTGACAAGTGACATTTCCTCTAAACTACAGTTCTTCTGACAAACCCCTTACTCCTATATGATGACAGTCTGTTTAGATCACACCTTTCACAATCACTGCAGAAATAGAGAGAGGAAATTGAGACATTACAAAAACTGTTTAGAAAAAAGAGTAGTGGTTGATGGCCTGTTCATTTTGCCTGACAATCTTCTTATGATTGCTACATGACCTCACACTGGTTCCTTCCTCTTTATTGGAGGAAAGAGGATGGAATGGAGAATAGAGAACTGGAGATGAGATCAGTTTGTATCAGAATGTGCAGATGTTAGTTCCTTTTTCATACACCCACCATGCACAGACATGCCTCCCTCAACCTTTGCTATGGTGACTACTGGTATCCAGCTAGGCCTCAGCTTCAGCTATCCCTCCATACACATACACTATTTCTATAGAGGATAGTGTTCTCAAACACATCAGCTATCTGACTTTCTCAGGGTTTGGTGGGTGACTTGTCCATAGTCAGATGATTCTGAGGACATTTTAGTTTGATATGTCACTAGACTAATGTCTTTTGTCTTCAGTGTTGTTTATGGTTGGTTTCAATTGTTTGTTATGTGTGTAGTGTCTTGTTCATTTTTCATTAATGTAAGTGGGTGTTAGTTTTTGTTGATATAGCACAAAATATTTTAGTTGTATCAGGTTTTTTGTAGTTTGTGTTAAGATACAAGATGTGTGCCTAATTTGCATAAATACACAGGTATATTTGTAATATGAATAATTAAACATAAAGGGAGGAACATGGCTGCCACCACCAACTCTTGCTCTGTCTACCCTACCTGCACTCACCTGTCTTGTCTGGACAGACTCTTTAGTTATTGTTTTGTCAAGTTCACTTGCATATTCACAAGTGTTCAATAGCAGGCTACCCTCAGATTAAAAACCACCAGGCTTGTCTCTAATTAAATCTACTATACACCTTTACATTGTTTGCCGAGTCAGACATACTATCGACTATAATGTTTCTACAGTCAGACTTCACCATTAATGGGTACCGTCAGGTAATATCTGGGTTTCTTATCACACGTACAGACAGGCCTGTAATGTAACTACTTCCACATCTGGTGACCACAATTCTTTTATTGTTTGAGCTTTATTTTAGCACGGAGTCCCTTGAACCAAGGCCTCTTTTCAAAAGGATCCCGGCATGAACACAATTACAACATTTACAAAACGAAATCGTACAACGTAATCAGACCATACAAATCACCACAAGCAATTTAAGAAGCAGACACATCTCCAACAAATGAGGTCCTCCATTAAAACATGAACTGCCTAGAGGCACAGATATCAATGTGCAGAGAGCAGATCATCTCCACGAACACGACCCCCAAAAAACTCAATGCAAATTTTCCTAATATTTCTACCTCAACAGGACCTCCAGAATTAGCCATTCTCGTTGATGGTCTGGTAACTCGTATGTCTGTAATTCTATTAACAATAACTGAGGTATGTGAAAGTTTGAACAAGAGGGCTTTAAACACGAAAGAGAGCAGTGCGTTGATCTAGTAGCCTTAAGGGACCAGCCTACTTTCTGAACAGAATACAGTGATGTGTTCTAAATCTGTAATGAAGCATAGTGTGCTATGATAAACTGTGTGCAATGGCTTCATACAGTTGCTAGCTGCATTCATAAACATCCTGTTGAACGCAGGACGAGGAAGGCTCGGTTTTGTTTGTTTGGAAAGTTTTTTGTTTGAAAGTATATTGGAAAGTTATTGGTAGCTACCTAGCTTCTTAGTTTTGGATCCCGTGACGCAGTTGGCATCAGTTTCTGGCACTGCTCTGTTCCTTTCAGGATCCTGCCGCCAAGACGGGTCTGAGGGAGTTATTTGGCGTCGCAGCTAGCCTAGCTGCTTTTAGCTGCATATCAACTCTGCTGTTTTTGTTTTAATTTAATTTTATTTTAATGTGACCTGCCCTGTCTGGAACTGTGTGAGCATACAGTATTAACAGTACGTTGCTAGCTACCATGACAAAACGAAAGCGGGGAGTATTGTTGAGGACAGTCGGTGTCTCTCTATACCGACGTTGAAGGATCTTCTG
>NW_019945896.1:0-37765 GCF_002910315.2 Salvelinus sp. IW2-2015 | reverse complement strand
ACACAACATAGAAGCCCACCCAGCTCACGTCCTGACCAACACTAAAACAAGCACAACACATAAGAACTCTGGTCAGGACGTGACAGTACCCCCCTCCTGAGGTGCGGACTCCGAACGCACCCCTAAAACTCAAGGGAAGGGTCTGGGTGGGCATCTGTCCGTGGTGGCGGCTCCGGCGCAGGACGAGGCACACCACTCCACCACTGTCTTTGTCCCCCTCCTTAGCGTCCTTTGAGTGGCGACCCTCCCCCGACTTGGCCTAGGAATCCTCCCCAAGCCCCACATGATTTAGGAGACAGCTCAGGACAGAGCGGTATCTCAGGACAGAGAGGTAGCTCAGGACAGATGGGCAACTCCGGACTGAAGGGCAGCTCTGACTGAAGGGTAGCTCGGACTGTAATGGCAGCTCTGACTGAAGGGCAGCTCCGGACTAATGGCAGCTCATGACTGGAGGGCAGCTCATGACCTGGAGGGCAGCTATGACTGGAGGGCAGCTCATGACTGGAGGCGGCTCATGATGGAGGGCGGCTCATGACTGAGGGCGGCTCATGACTGGAGGGCGGCTCATTGACTGGCGGGCGGTCATGGACTGGCGGGCGGCTCATGACTGGCGGGCGGCTCAATGGACTGCGGCGGCTCATGACTGGCGGGCGGCTCATGACTGGAGGCGGCTCTGACTGAGGGCGGCTCATGACTGAGGATCTCAGGACAGGAGCGGTATCTCAGGACAGAGAGGTAGCTCAGGACAGATGGGCAACTCCGGACTGAAGGGCAGCTCTGGACTGAAGGGCAGCTCCGGACTGAAGGGCAGCTCTGGACTGAAGGCAGCTCGCCGGACTAATGGCAGCTCCGGACTGGAGGGCAGCTCACTGACATGAGGGGGCTCATGACTGGAGGGCTCATGACTGGAGGGCGGCTCATGAATGGAGGGCGGCTCATGACTGCGGGCGGGAGGCGGCATGACTGGAGGGCGGCTCATGACGCGGGCGGCCATGACTGGCGGGCGGCTCATGACTGGCGGGCGGCTCATGACTGTGAGGCGGCTCATGACTGGAGGGCGGCTCATGACTGGAGGGCGGCTCATGACTGACTGGCGGCTCTGGCAGCTCCTGACTGGCTGGCGGCTCTGGCGGCTCCTGACTGACGGACGGCTCTAGCGGCTCCTGACTGACGATGCTCTAACGGCTCGGGACAGACGGGCGGCTCTGATGGCTCGGGACAAGACGGGCGGCTCAGATGGCGCTGGGCAGACGGATGGCCAGAGGCGCTGGGGCAGACGGATGGCTCAGACGGCTGGGCAGGCAGGCAGCTCAGACGGCGCTGGCCAGGAGGCAGCTCAGACGGCGCTGGGCAGGCAGCAGCTCAGGCGGCGCTGGGCAGCAGGCAGCTCAGGCGGCGCTGGGCAGACGAGCAGTGCAGGCGGTGTTTGGCAGACGGCCAACTCTGACCTGCTGAGGTGCACAGTAGGCCTGGTGCGTGGGTGCCGGAACTGGTGGTGCTGGGCTGGGGTCACGCACCTCAAAGCTAGTGCGGGGAGCAGGAACAGGGCCACTGACTCTCGAGGCGCACAGTAGGCCTGGTGCGTGGTACGGCACTGGTGTACCGGGCTGAGGGCATGCCCTCAGGGAGAGTGCGGGGAGAAGGAACAGTGCGGTACAGGGCTCTGGAGACGCACAGGAGGCTTGGTGCGTGGTGCCGGTGAAGTGGTACGGACTGGAGACACGCACCTCAAGGCTAGTGCGGGGAGCAGGAACAGTGCGTACAGGGCTCTGGAGACGCACAGGAGGCTTGGTGCGTGGTGCCGGAACTGGTGGTACCGGACTGGAGACACGCACCTCAAGGCTAGTGCGGGGAGCAGGAAACAGTGCGTACAGGGCTCTGGAGACGCACAGGAGCTTAGTGCGTGGTGCCGGAACTGGAGGTACTGAGCTGGAGACACGCACCACAGGGAGAGTGCGTGGAGAGGGAACAGGGCTCTGGAGACGCACTGGAAGCCTGGTGCGTGGTGTAGGCACTGATGGTACTGGGCTGGGGCGGGAAGGTGGCGCCGGATATCCGGACCGTGCAGGCGTACTGGCTCCCTTGAGCACGAGCCTGCCCAACCTTACCTGGTTGAATGCTCCCCGTAGCCCGTCCAGTGCGGGGAGGTGGAATAACCCGCACTGGGCTGTGTTGGCAAACCATTCGTAAGGCTGGTGCCATGTACACCGGCCCGAGGAGACGTACTGGAGGCCAGATATGTTGAGCCGGCTTCATGGCACTTGGCTCAATGCTCAATCTAGCCCGGCCAGTGCGGGAGGTGGAATAACCCGCACCGGGCTATGCACACGTACAGGAGACACCGTGCGCTCTTCTGCATAACACGGTCTGCCCGTACTCCCGCTTTCCACGGTAAGCATGGGAAGTGGGCGCAGGTTTCCTACCTGCCTTCGCCACACTACCCTTTTCCCCCCCCCCCCATACATTTTGGGTTTTCTTCACGGCTTCCAGCCAATCTTCCGTGCTGCCTCTTCATACCACCCCATGTCCAGGAGTCCTGTGTAGCTGGCCGCTGCTGCGTGTCGCTGCCCGTAGCCACGCTGCTTGGTCCGAGTTAGTGGGTGGTTCTGTAACGGCAGTCTATGTCGTCCTCCTCCTCAGACGAGGAGAGGCGGAAGGATCGGGACCAATGTACAGCGTGGTAAGTTTCCATGATTTAATGACAAGAAACTAGACAAAACACAAAACAACAAACGTAGTACCGTCACAGTCCCGTGTGGCACAAACACTGACACAGGAAACAACCACCCACAAAATCCCAACAAAACAAGCCACCTATATATGATTCTCAATCAGGACCAACGATTGACAGCTGCCTCTGATTGAGAACCATATTAGGCTGAACACAGAAACAGAACAAACTAGACACACAAATAGAATGCCCACCCAGCTCACGTCCTGACCAACACTAAAACAAGCACAAACACAAAGAACTCTGGTCAGGACGTGACATAAGTATCAAAAGTAAATGTAAAATTACGGATAGCCAGTGGCACACTCCAACACCAGGCATCATTTACAAACGAAGCATTTAGTGAGTCCGTCAGATCAGAGGCAGTATGGATGACCACGGATGTTCTCTTGATAAGTGTGTAAATTTGACCATTTTCCTGTCCTGCTAAGTATTCAGAATGTACTTCTGGGTGTCAGGAGTAGAAAGTACATTTTCTTTAGTAATGTAGTGAAGTAAAAGTAAAAGTTGTCAACTATATAGTCAAGTAAAGTACAGATATTGTACCTCAAAAAACTACTTAAGTAGTACTTTAAAGTATTTTTACTGCAAATACTGTGCATTACTTTAATTAAAAGAGACTGTGTAAACTATTTATCTCCTCTCTCTCTTCTTTATCATCTCTCTCTCTCTCTACCTCTCATCTTTCACACACCAAAATGTTGCTACATCTTTTCAAATGTTTATTTAGTTGATGGCTCCTGAATTGTAGTACAATTGTGGTGTGATGTCTGCCTGAAAGTCACCTATAAAGTGTAATTAAAACATAACAGTATACAGTATTTCACCCATGTTGACTAAACATCAGATCATATCGTATTTCTACATAGCATTAGTAATAACACTGTGGACTCTATTTTTGTCTGGTGTTAAGGCGGCGCCAGTGTCAAACACACGTTCTTGGGCAATTTCGACTTGTAAAAGCCAGCGCTCTGCTATTTTGTAACCCTGGCGCCAGTAATTTACCTGTTTTATATCAGCTCGCTTGTGCTGAGGTGGGAGGGTTGGAAATATTGTAGATGTGTCTTTAAAAACGTGTCCCAAAGTGCCAATTTCAAGCAGTGGTGATATTTAACACGCACTGGTCGCTGGTCTTTGCGGTAACACAATTGGTTATGGCATCGATTTTGCCAGTGGAGGTGCACAGTAGCCTTGTAGACCTTGATCTGGTAGAGTTACTCCACCTCAAAAATGTAATTTGGTGAAATGCTTGGCACACACATACTCAGGCTGACTTGCTCTTGTTCAGGCAAATGAGAAATAAGTGCACTCAGGCTATCCGGAAGGCCAAAGGTAGTTACTTTAAGGAGCAGTTCTTGCTCTCTGTTGATCGAATCTCAAGAATAAAACCTCCCCCTCACAGCTGCCCATGTCCCTTTATGTTGAAGATGTGGTTGTTACTTGACAAGAAGTACATGGCTGAGCTCTTTAATCACCACTTCATTAAGTCAGCATTCCTATTTGACTCAGCCATGCCTCATTGCCTGTCCAACATTTCCTCATCTCCCAGCCCTTCTAATGCGACTAGCCCCTATGCTCCTCCCTCTTTTTCCCCTGCCTCACTACAAAGTTTCTCCCTGCAGGCAGTCAGTGAGTCCGAGGGGCTAAAGTAGCTCCTTAAACTTGACCCCCAAAAAAACTCTGGGTCAGATGGTTTAAATCCATTCTTCTTTAAGGTTGCAGCCCCTATCATCTCCAAGCCTATCTCTGACCTTTTTAACCTGTCTCTCCTCTCTGGGGAGGTTCCAATTGCTTGGAAGGCATCCACGGTGCGTCCTTTATTTAACGGGGGAGATCAAGCTGATTCTAACTGTTATAGGACAGTTTCTATTTTGCCATGTTTATCTAAAGTGTTGGAAAAACTTACTGGCTTTCTTGATGTCAATAGTATTCTCTCTGGTATTAAATCTGGTTTCTGCTCAGGTTATGGTCGTGTCACTGCAACCTTAAAGGTCCTAAATGACGTCACCATTGCTCTTGATTCTAAGCAATGGTGTAATAAGGTAGACCATTAGGTAGATAAGGTAGACCATTCCATTCTTGTGGGCCGGCTAAGGCGTATTGGTGTCTCTGAGGGGTCTTTGGCCTGGTTTGTTAACTACCTCTCTCAAAGAGTGCAGTGTATAAAGTCAGAATATCTGCTGTCTCAGCCACTGCCTGTAACCAAGGGAGTACCCCAAGGCTCGATCCTACGCCCCACGCTCTTCTCAATTTACATCAACAACATAGCTCAAGCAGTAGGAATCTCTATCATCCATTTATATGCAGATGATACAGTGTTATACTCAGCTGGCCCCTCCCCGGATTTTGTGTTAAACGCTCTACAACAAAACCTTCTTAGTGTCCAACAAGCTTTCTCTGCCCTTATCCTTGTTCTGAGCACCTCCAAAACAAAGGTAATGTGGTTTGGTAAGAAGAATGCCCCTCTCCCCACTGGTATGATTACTACCTCTGAGGGTTTAGAGCTTGAGGTAGTGACCTCATACAAGTACTTGGGAGTATGGCTAGACGGTACACTGTCCTTTTCTCAGGGTTAGGGTTAGGGTTAACCCTAACCCTAACCCTAAGGTTAAAACTTCTTATAGCTGCAGGGGCAGTATTGAGTAGCTTGGATGAAAAGGTGCCCAGAGTAAACTGCCTGCTCCTCAGTCCCAGTTGCTAATATATGCATATTATTATGATGTCTGTGAGTATAACAGAACTCATATGGCAGGCAAAAACCTGAGAAAAAAATCCAACCAGGAAGTGGGAAATCTGAGGTTTGTAGGTTTTCAACTCATCGCCTATCGAATAAACAGTGGGACATGGGTCAGTTTGCACTTCCTACGGCTTCCACTAGATGTCAACAGTCTATAGAACCTTGTCTGATGCTTCTATTGTGAAGTGGGGCCGAAGGAGACGGGAATGAGTAAGGTCTCCCATGAGCTGACCATGCTCTGACCATGAGTGTTCACATGAGAGTGAGCTCTGTTCCATCGCACTTCTGAAGACAATGGAATTCTCCGGTTGGAACATTATTGAAGATTTATGTTAAAAACATCCTGAATATTGATTCAATACATCGTTTGACATGTTTCTACTGACTGTTACGGAACTTTTTGGCATTTTGTCTGCTTTTAATGAACGCTCTTCCTGACTTTTGATTTGTTTACCAAACACTCTAACAAAAATAGCTATTTGGACATAAATTATGGTTATTACCGAACAAAACGAACATTTCTTGTGGAAGTGGGAGTCCTGGGAGTGCATTCCGACGAAGATCAGCAAAGGTAAGTGAAGATTTATAATGCTATTTATAATGCTATTTATGACTTTTGTTGACTATACAATTTGGCGGGTAACTGTATGGCTTCCTTTTGTGGCTGAACGCTGTTCTCAGATTATTGAATATTGTGCTTTGCCGTAAAGCTTTTTTGAAATCTGACACATCGGTTGCATTAAGAACAAGTGTATCTTTAATTCTTTGTAAAACATGTATCTTTCATCAACGTTTATGATGAGTATTTCTGTTATTTGATGTGGCTCTCCGCAATTTCTCCGGATATTTTGGCGGCATTTCTGAACATGGCGCCAATGTAAAGGTTTTTGGATACAAATATAAACTTTATCGAACAAAACATATATGTATTGTGTAACATGAAGTCCTATGAGTGTCATCTGATGAAGATCATCAAAGGTTAGTGATACATTTTATCTCTATTTCTGGTTTTTGTGATTCCTGTCTTTGGCTGGGAAAATTGTTTTTTTTCTGTGATTTTGCGGTGACCTAACATAATCGTTTGTGGTGCTTTCGCTGTAAAGCCTTTTTGAAATCGGACACTGTGGTGGGATTAACAAGAAGTGTATCTTTAAAATGGTGTGAAATACTTGTATGCTTGAGGAATTTTAATTATGAGATTTCTGTTGTTTGAATTTGGCGCCCTGCACTTTCACTGGCTGTTGTCATGTCGATCCCGTTAACGGGATTGCAGCCATAAGAAGTTAAATCTAGACTTGGTTTCCTCTATCGTAATCGCTCCTCTTTCACCCCAGCTGCCAGAATAACCCTGATTCAGATGACCATCCAACCATGCTAGAATACAGAGACGTAATTTATAGATCGGCAGGTAAGAGTGCTCTCGAGCGGCTAGATGGCCATCAGATTTGCCACCAATGCTCCTTATAGGACACATCACTGCACTCTATACTCCTCTGTAAACTATTCATCTCTGTATACCCGTCGCAAGACCCACTGGTTGATGCTTATTTATAAAACCCTCTTAGGCCTCACTCCCCCCTATCTGAGATACCTACTACAGCCCTCATCCTCCACATACAATACCCGTTCTGTCCCCAAAGCACATACATCTCTGGGTCTCTCCTCTTTTCAGTTCGCTGCAGCTAGCGACTGGAATGAGCTGTAAAAGACAACTGTACAGTTTTATCTCTTCATTCAAAGACTCTGTCAGGCGGTGGGTGTAGCTGGTGCATGAAGTCAGGCGCAGGAGAGCAGAGATGAGTAAGCAACGCACTTTACTAAAGAAATAGCACAAGGTAACCAATGTGCGCACAATAACGGTTGCCACAAAGCACGGGTGAAAACAGCACCTGGAAAAAAGCAGCCGGAAACGTACCGACCTGAACTATAAACAATCACACACAAAGACATGGGGGAAAGAGGGTTATATACATGACCAGTAACTGGGAAATGAAAACCAGGTGTGTGTGGAACAAAGACAAAACAAATGGAAAATGAAAAGTGGATCGGCGATGGCTAGAAGACCGGCGACGTCGACCGCCGAGCTCCACCCGAACAAGGAGAGGAACCGACTTCGGCGGAAGTCGTGACAGACTCAATCATGGACAATCTTACTGACAGTTGTGGCTGCTTGTATTGTTGTCTCTACCTTCTTGTCTTTGTGCTGTTGTCTGTGCCCAATAATGTTTGTACCATGTTTTGTGCTGCTACCATGTTGTGCTGCTGCCATGTTGTGTTGCTACCATGTTGTTGTCATGTTGTGTTGCTACCATGCTGTGTTTCCATGTGTTGCAGCCATGCTATGTTGTTGTCTTAGGTATCTCTTTATGTAGTGTTGTGGTGTCTGTCTTGTTGTGATGTGTGTTTTGTCCTATATTTATTATCCCAGCCCTCGTCCCCGCAGAAGGCCTTTTTCATTTTGGTAGGCCGTCATTGTAAATAAGAATTTGATCTTAACTGACTTGCCAAGTTAAATAAAGGTAAAATAAAAAAATTACCTCCCAAGAGAATTCTCTTTGGTTATCGTCACAGCCGTGTATATTTCCCCTCAAGCCGATACCACAACGGCCCTCAAAGAACTACACTGGACTTTCAGCAAACTGGAAACCACATATCCTGAGGCTGCATTTATTGTAGCTGGGGATTTTAACAAAGCAAATCTGAAGAAAACGCTACTGAAGTTCTAGCAACACATTGACTGTAGTACTCCTTCTGGGAAAACATTGGACCACTGCTACTCAACTTTTCAAAATGCCTAAAAGGCCCTCCCCCACCCTACGTTAGTACAGAGACAAAGTGGAGTCGCAATTCAATGGCTCAGACACGAGACCCATGTGGCAGGGTCTACATACAATCACGGACACAACGTCTTGCCTCCGGACAAGCTAAACACCTTCTTCGCCAACTTTAAGGATAACACAGTGACACCGACGCGGCCTGCCAAGGACTGTGGGCTTAGCTTCCCCATGGCTGACGTGAGTAAGACGTTTAAGCGTTTTAACCCTCGCAAGGCTCGCATGGCATCCCTAGCCGTGTCCCTCAGAGCATGTGCAGATCGGCTGGCTGGAGTGTTTACGGACATATATAATCTCTAACTATCCCAGTCTGCTGTTCCACTTGCTTCATAATGTTGTCTTGCTGTACCCAAGAAAGCAAAGGTAACTGAATTAAATTACTATCGCCCTAGAGCACTGACTTCTTTCATCATGAAGTGCTTTGAGAGACAAGTTAAGGATCATATCACCTCTATTTTACCTGACACCATAGACCCACTTCAATTTGCTTACCGCCCCAATAGATCCACAGACGTTGCAATCGCCATCACAATACACACCACCCTATCCCATCCATCCCACCTATGTAAGAATGCTGTTCATTAACTATAGCTCAGCCTTCAACACCATAGCACCTTCAAGAACATCAACACCACAACACCTTCAAGCTCATCATTAAGCTCGGGGCCCTGGGTCTGAACCCCATCCTGTGTAACTAGGTCCTGGACTTCCTGATGGGCTGCCCCCAGGTGGTGAAGTTAGGAAACAACACCTCCACTTCGCTGATCCTCAACACAGGGACCCCACAAGGGTGCGTGCTCAGCACCCTCCTGTACTCCCTGTTCACCAATGACTGCATGGCCACGCTCGCCTCCAACTGAATCATCAAGTTTGCAGTTACGTAACCCTGCACCTTAGAAGGGCGGCAGGTAGCCTAGTGGTTAGAGTGTTGGGCAAGTAACCGAAAGGTTGCTAGATCGAATTGCCGAGCTGACAAGGTAAAAATATGTTGTTCTGCCCCTGAACAAGGCAGTTAACCTGTTCCAAAGCAGTCATTGTAAATATGAATTTGTTCTTAACGAGGGAGGATAGTTGAGAACAAGTTCTCATTTACAACTGTGACCTGGCCAAGATAAAGCAAAGCAGTGCGACACAAACAACAACACAGAGTTACACATGGAATAAACAAACATACAGTCAATAATACAATAGAAAAAAAGTCTATTAACTATAAAATACAATAGAATTGAATACAGTATATACATATGAGATGAGTAAAGCAGTATTTAAAAATTATTTAAACGACTAGTGTTTAATTATTAAAGTGGCCCGTGATTCCAAGTATATAGGGCCACTTTTATTCTTTTAATTTAACTAGGCAAGTCAGTTACATAAAGGTGAAAAAAAAGAATAATACTTTTAGTCAATGCCACTCCGACATTGCTCAATCTAATATTTATATATTTCTTAATGACATTATTTTACTTTTAGATTCGTTTGTAATGTTGTGATCTGTTAGATACTTCTGCACTGTTGGAGCTAGGAACACAAGCATTTCACTACACCCACAATAACAATAACACAAATTTGATTTAATTTTCATTTCAAGTCACTGAGCTCTTCAGTAAAGGCCATTCTACTGCCAATGTTTGTGTCTGGAGATGTCTCATAATTGTGGTTGTGAAAATAGCAAAAACACTTCTGACACCACTGAACCTATAGCGCTACCGTAAGCGAAAAGATTTGCCATTGCCTTCGGTTTGTTAAAATAGAGCCCTGTATCTTATCTAATCTGGTTATCTCCCTTATAAAGGTTCAGTAAACTAATAGTACTGTTTTGGTTAGCGCTGCTATCGGTACAGGGGAGTAGGGGTAAGCCTGCACACTGAATARAGAATGTGGAGTCAGGGGAAAAAGAAGCTGATAGTCACCTCCTTAAGTCTGATAAGGGATGTGTACACACACACTCACGCGTACCCATATCACACCCGCTTGCATTCATGTGTGCACATATGTGTGTTTGGTACAGTATATAAGAACAGTCCTGACCCAAGCTAAGGTGTATCCACCACTGGCTGTGATTTCAGGAGTGACCATGAAGTATCTCGTTATTGTGCTGGTATGTGCTGTGCTCGCTGAGGGAATCCACAGGTTAGTACTCACTTTATTTATTTTTCACATTTTCACTCCATCCAGATGCTCTTTTTCCTTAAATTCTCCCTAAAACACAATTTTCTTTTCTCATCTCTCATAGTCAATGATAACTCCTTGTCGCTCTCTCTACAACTATTTGCATTTGCAGAGTTCGACTTCATATCTGAGTGTATCTGTGTGCTTGTTACCCTAGGATCCCTCTGGTGAAGCATAAGTCAATCCGTGAGAGAATGATGGAGAAGGGAGAACACCTGCCCTACCAAGACCCCGCTCTCAAATACTTTCCTGACGAGTTCGCTGGCTCCGCCACCATGTACATCAACAACTACGCCGACGTACGTACATGCTCTAAAACCCAAGCGTATGGTCTATCTAGAATGTTACTCAATGTCCTGTCTATATCTGTCTATGTCCACAGTAGTCTATTTTCATATACCAGAATGAAGTTCTATGATGTAGGCTAATGTAGAAAATGTGAATTCTAGGTCTAACGAGATAACAACCATGTCAAGATAACGTCTAACTCCATGAAGTAGAGTCTAAACCACGCCAACCATTCTAGATCTGATGCGTTGTTGTCTGAATGTATTAGCAGCACCTCTATCTTTTGTCAGCTGTATTTTCCCTGTTGTGTTTTCCAGACCACCTACTATGGAGCCATCACCATCGGTACTCCCCCCCAGTCCTTCCAGGTGTTGTTTGACACTGGCTCTGCCAACCTGTGGGTTGACTCTGTACTCTGCAACACTCAGGCCTGCAGTGAGTACAGCTGGATAGCTTCATGACAATATTACAACTACCTACTATGTGTATCAATTAACTACTACTTCCTCAACAGTAAATGTTACTAACTGTACTACTACTACTACAGTACTGCTACTACTACTATCAGAGATATTTAAGTCCATTGTAACTTCTACACCATTCCCAGATACATTGTAGACAGTATATTTCCTCTAAGTTGTTTGTGTCCCTTCCTCCTGCAGACACCCACACAAAGTTCAACCCCCAGCAGTCGTCCACCTACTCAGCTAATGGGGAAACTTTCTACCTGCCCTACGGAGCTGGCAGTCTCAATGGAGTCTTCGGATACGACACCGTCAACGTGAGTCCCACCATAACAACCTTACAAACACTTAACTACTTCTAACACAGTTACTCTTCACTACCTGCAATAAAAAGCCACAACAGATACAGCCACAACAGTACATGTACTTCCATTCTAATAAAACCAAAGTGTTTCCATGATGCTGAGTGTGTGTGTTGTTTGTCCCCTCTTTAGGTCGGTGGTATTATCCTCACCAACCAGGAGATTGGTCTGAGCACTGACGAGCCAGGTCAGAATTTTGTTGTGGCCCAGTTTGATGGTATCCTTGGCCTGTCCTACCCTTCCATCTCAGCAGGACAAGAGACTCCCGTCATGGACAACATGATGTCTCAGAACCTTCTGCAGGCTAACATATTTGCATTCTACATGACCAGGTCAGTACTCCTACCATCCCTTATACCACTACTTACCACTACCACTACTTACCACACATATACCACTACCAATACGTACCACATATATACCACTATCAATACTTACCACATATAAACCACTATCACTACTTACCACATATATACCACTACCAATACGTACCACATATATACCACTATCAATACTTACCACACATATACCAACTACCCACTACTTACCACACATATACCACTACAGATGTCGTCTGTTAATTGTACTGCTTTCAGCACAGGAGGAAAATAATCTTGCAGAAGGAGGATTTGAATATCTGAAAAGTATTTAGAATTGTTCCCAGTGGCAGCTGGAAGCGTGTTTGTATACAAAGCAGTACCATACCTACATTGTATCTTATGTAGCTACGTGAAGGCTACGGCATGTCTCGTGTTAATTCTTATGTGGATTATAATAAACGGGCATATCGTAGTGGGTAGATGTTTTTTTCGTTTGGGAAAATCTGTTGTTTACATAAACTGTTTAATTATATGTTGAAGGAAAGCAATAGGCAGGATTAATCATGTTTTCCTCAAATCCTGTGTGGTCCAGCGGTTACAGCCACTGACCCGGCACAGACATGTCAGAAGTCGGCATGGGTTCAAATTCGCGCCCACTGCCCTTTGACTCATGGATCAATGTCTATTTTTGAAGCATTCATTTCGCGTGGTTACAGGATTATAACAGAAACAACTCAAAGGTTAACAGTCAGGATTAATTCAGAGTGGTTAAGTTTAGGGCTATGGTTTGGGGAAGGCTTCAAACAAAAATAATCAAAATGACGCGCCTATGTATCATCAGTATTCAGAATATTCTTAATCCTCGCTGTAGAGCATGTGAACTGCAATAGTGCAGTGGTCTAAGCAGCTCACTACGAACCTCAGGAGTTTGCATCCATGCTGAGCGATCTAGTGGACAGCCTGAGACTACATTAGACCCACAAGTTAATTGCATTTATTAACTGTTTTCAAGAAGTAAAATGAATCAACGAAATGGTCTTGGATAGGCTCAAATGTATAAACATCTTGACAGCTTTAAGAAAATAAATATTAAAGGCACACAATACAGGCTTCCAATTCACACCAAAGACTAGAACTTTAAATTTATCATAGCCGAACTATAAAAACACAGACAAGCATCCAAACTGGAGGAAAGTTTATTGTTCCACAGCAGACCTACATTTGTCAATCAGATGATGGCCCAAATCAGCTCATCAACTCAGCCAGGAAACAAACAGTAGCGGTTTTCACACCTTTTCACAATTACTTTATTACCGCTCCCTAAAAGACGATGTCGGCGTTACCTTAGTCCTGCTTGCAACCAAAGTGTTTCAAGATATGTTCACCCTCTGTTTGGTATTGTAATCAGAACAACAGAGTACTTTTTTGAACAGACTAAGGGTGATTTATCTATTTTGACAAGCATTCCATACAATAGAAATAATCTACTGTGGAATTTACCTGACACTAATGTTGGTGTAGCCTATAGTTACAATTGGTTTCCTGTTTATGTTTTCCAAAAGTGTCTGATATGTCATTTATAATTAAGATTGGGGTAAAATATCCCTAGACTGTTCATATTTCAAATGTGTAAATAAATCTAGTAAATTGGGGGATTGAGATATTTGTGCCAGAAAGGTATGGGCTGGAATGGTTAGGGTTATACGTGCTCGCTGAAGGCAGAAGCCCTAACCCACTTCACCCACGATTGAACTCAATTTTGAACTTTAGGATACACTTGAAAACGTCTCATAGCCTAGTGGAGACCAATATCTATCTTCTGTTATTAAGCTATATCAACGACGTGTTTATGTGTATAAAACTGCATTTCAGATACATGTTTGTACATTTGAATGTTGCAGTAATTTGACCCAGACCTAACGTTTCATCGAGCAAGAGGATGTTGATATTTAAATAGCAAAGCCTGATCGACTGCCCCAAGCATGGACAGAAAGACAACTGCTCTTTTTTCTATTTCCTGATGCAGCAGGAAATGATCAGTGACAAAAAGTGATCAAGTTAAGATCCGACATCTGTACCCCTACCCCTACTTACTTACCACACATATAATGTCTACTACTACCGGACCTCAATATAAAATACACACAGATATCACAGAACCTTCTGCAAGCCAATGTGTTCGCTTTCTAGATGACTGGGTAATATACTTCAATTATGTACTTACTTAATTATGTATATAATCAATGTTTATATTCATTATTTCTGCTCCAGAAACTATATCACCCAATAAGGCACAAGATTTTGAGGAGAAAAGTGTCTTCTGCTGAAGAGTGAACCATCTTCTTCAACCACCTACTTTATTTTGTAAAACTGTTAGATGACTTAAAACTCTTTTTCTGTGCAGGGACGGCCAGCAGGGCAGTGAGCTGTCGTTTGGAGAAAGTGGGACAACACCAAGATCAGGGTCAGATCTACTGGACCCCCGTCACCTCCCAGACATACTGGCAGATCGGCACCAAGGGTCAGGATCAACCACAACAACTAAACATACTTAACCATACACTGACATCAGAACCACCAAGAGACTGGAAAAGCTGGGATGAAAAATGTCTAAGGCCGCTGTCAATGCTAGTCTGTCTGTCTGTCTGTCTGTCTGTCTGTCTGTCTGTCTGTCTGTCTGTCTGTCTGTCTGTCTGTCTGTCTGTCTGTCTGTCTGTCTGTCTGTCTGTCTGTCTGTCTGTCTGTCTGTCTGTCTGTCAACACTAACCCTTGTTTTCTCCAGGTTCCAGATCAACGGTCAGGAGACAGGGTGGTGTGGGCAGGGCTGCCAGGCCATCGTGGATACAGAGCACCTCCATGCTGACTGCACCCAGACAGATCATGGGAACCTGATGCAGTCCATTGGAGCCCAGCAGGACCAGTACGGACAGGTAGCAGGAAGCGATTATAAACCATTACAGACCAGTACTAACTGACACCATAAACCAGCTGTAATCCAGAAAGTAGAGTTTTGGGGAAACCAGTGCAGAACAGAGTTAACAGTACAGGGATGTTTTGTGTCACTCATGTCTTTGAATTGTTGTTGATGTAGTACACAGTGAACTGTAACCAGATCAACAAGCCTGCCTACTCTCACCCTTCACCATCAATGGAATCAACTTCCCCTGCCGCCATCTGCATACATCCAGCAGGTGTGTGTGCTCGTGCGTGTGTGTGTGCGTGTGTGTGTGTGGTCTGTCCGTGTGTTACCATCTATGACTGATGTTAGGATAATGAAGGCCATTTTAGATGGCTCAAGCTGGTCCATAGCCTTGTGCATGCCTAAGCCATGTGTCAGTAGTGCATGTGTGTTTATCTGCCTGTGTGTGTGTGTATTGCACTCAACATGCGTATTCTCCTCTCTATCCAGAACAACCAGGTCTGCTCCGTGGGATCACCCCCACCTACCTGCCGTCCCAGAACGGACAGCCCCTGTGGATTTGGGAGATGTTTTCCTCATGCAGTACTACTCCGTCTACGACCGCACAAGCAACAAGTGGGCTTTGCGCACCGCAGCCTAAACCTGACCAACATGACCATGACCGCAAACCAACACAGACACCGACCATTCTTAGAAGTCTACCATCCCAAACCTCACAAGAATCTATTCCGCCTCTGGCCATTCTAGAACATCAATCACCAAAGGCATCTATTCTGAATCACCCATAGCAACCTCTCTGGTTATTATAATACATCTATTACCCATGGCAACCGCTCTGGTCATTATAATACGCATTTACCCATGGCAACCACTGTGGGTCAGTTGTCTTTGGTCCAGTGGGGTTAAAGCAAGCATGGACATCATTGGGTTAAAAGCTGTGGTCTTTGTTAGATGACATCTGCTAATATCTTCAGTTCAGCTGTAAGTGTGTAAGGTTGTTCCTTTCTACTCTGGCATTGCAATGACAACCTCCTAGTTCCCAGACAACATCGGATGTGAACACAGGTTCAGCCATGTTGCGGATTGCATCATGATGCTGAGTTGCAATTCTGAGTTGAGTGAAAAAAGAAAATGACAATACAGAAATACAGTGAAATATGAAATATGATTTTTGACAAATAAACGCATTTCATCTCAAGACTGGATGTATTTTGGTGTTTGTTTTAGCTTCCATTTAGACTGAATAAACTATTGAAGTGCACAATATCCTATTTGTTTTGAATTCCTGTATCTGACACATCAAGCTCATGATGCCTGTAAGACTGAAATCACACCTCACATTCACCACTGACTGTTGCCAGAACCTGCAACAAAAAACAACAAGAGCAGCTTACCCAATTGGAGCCTGTAAATATATCCAACCATCTACACATCATACATATAGAAATAACTAAATATCACAGAGTCAAATATGCCATCTGTTTAATGGCATTAAGTCCTAAATATCCTCAGGAGAGCAGCAGCAGTGTATACTATGAAATGACAACAAGCTCTCATTATCTCTGTAACATGGTCAGGGGCTGGTGTGTGGTGTGTGTGTGTGTGTGGTGTGTGTGTGTGGTGTGTGTGTGTGTGTGTGTGTGTGTGTGTGTGTGTGTGTGTGTGTGGTGTGTGGTGTGTGTGTGTGTGTGTGTGTGGTGTGGTGTGTGTGTGTGTGGTGTGTCCGTGGCGGTGTGTGTGTCTGATTAGGATGAAAGCTCATTAGTGAAATATTTAGGACTCTACAGTGACACATTTTCACCACAACATGAAACACACACACAGGCATTCATGCACTCACACATGTACGCACACACGTGTGCACACACACTCAACAGCATGAACAGGAAGGCCAAAAAGATCGTCGAGGACATCAACCACCCGAGCCACTGCCTGTTCACACCGCTACCATCCAGAAAGCGAGGTCAGTACAGGAGCACCAAAGCTGGGACCGAGAGACTGAAAAACAGCTTCTATCAGTATCTTCTATCAGCTTACCTCCACTGTATTCACATCCTACCATACCTTTGTCTGTAAATTATGCCTTGAATCTATTCTACCGTGCCCAGAAACCTGCTCCTTTTACTCTGTTCCGAATGTACTAGACGACCATTTCTTATAGGCTTTAGCCGTACCCTTATCCTACTCCTCCTCTGTTCCTCTGGTGATGTAGAGGTTAATCTAGGCCCTACTTCTCAGACAGAGTTCAGTGTGTCAAATCGGAGGGCCTGTTGTCTGGACATCTGGCAGTCTCCATGGGGGTGCCACAGGGTTCAATTCTCAGGTCGACTCTCTTCTCTGTATACATCAATGATGTCGCTCTTGCTGCTGGTGATTCTCTGATCCACCTCTACGCAGACGATACCATTCTGTATACTTCTGGCCCTTCTTTGGACACTGTGTTAACTAACCTCCAGACGAGCTTCAATGCCATTCAACTCCCCTTCCGTGGCCTCCAACTGCTCTTAAATGCAAATATAACTAAATGCATGCTCTTCAACCGATCGCTACCCACACCTGCCCGCCTGTCCAGCATCACTACCCTGGACGGTTCTGACTTAGAATATGTGGACAACTACAAATACCTAGGTGTCTGGTTAGACTATAAACTCTCCTTCTAGACTTACATTAAGCATCTCCAATCCAAAAATAAATCTAGAATCGGCTTCCAATTTCGCAACAAAGCATCCTTCACTCGTAAAACTGACTATCCTACCGATCCTTGACTTTGGCGATGTAATTTACAAAATAGCCTCCAACACTCTACTCAGCAAATTGGATGCAGTCTATCACAGTGCCATCCGTTCTGTCACCAAAGCCTCATATACTACCCACCACTGCGACCAGTATGCTCTCGTTGGCTGGCCTTCGCTTCATATTCGTCGCCAAACCCACTGGCTCCAGGTAATCTATAAGTCTTTGCTAGGTAAAGCCCCGCCTTATCTCAGCTCACTGGTCACCATAGCAGCACCCACCCGTAGCACGCGCTCCAGCAGGTATATGTCACTGTTCACCCCCAAAGCCAATTCCTTTTCGGCCGCTTCTTTTTCCAGTTATCTGCTGCCTATGACTGGAACGAACTGCAAAAATCACTGAAGCTGGAGACTCATATCTCTCTCACTAGCTTTAAGCACCAGCTGTCAGAGCAGCTCACAGATCACTGCACCTGTACATAGTCCATCTGTAAATAGCCCATCCAACTACCTCATCCCCATACTGTTATTTTTATTTTTATTTTGCTCCTTTGCACCCCAGTATCTCTACTTGCACACTCATCTTCTACACATCTATCACTCCAGTGTTTAATTGCTATATTGTAATTATTTCGCCACTATGGCCTATTTATTGCCTTACCTCCCTTATCCTGCCTCAATTGCACACACTGTATATAGACTTTTTCTATTGTATTATTGACTGTATGTTTGTTGATTCCATGTGTAACTCTGTGTTGTTGAATGTGTCACACTGCTTTGCTTTATCTTTGCCAGGTCGCAGTTGTAAATGAGAACTTGTTCTCAACTAGCCTACCTGGTTAAATAAAGGTGAAATAAAAAATAAATAAAACTGCAATTTGTTTTTACCACACTGCTCGATGCAGCTTACCTCCGTTTCATCCACAAAACAAAAACAATAACAGGTTCTGTTTACCCGAATGCGGATTCCATCTCTAATTTGCAATTTTTCAATTATTCTTTTGGATACAGATTTCAAAAGTGATGCATAAATTCTTCCCCCAAAAGACCTTCATTTTAGGAAGATCCAAAACATCATATATATCTTTGGGCCATCCTGGCATGGAATTGCCCTTTACACAACAAGTCCAAATCTAGAAATATAGAGAAACCTGGGAAGGTTATGGAAAGAAAAACCTTTGGTGGATGATCGTACATTAGAACAGGTAAAGGGATAAAGATAAGGAGAGGAAGCAACCTTGGACTATTGAAATACATGATTGATGATTCAAAATAAGTTAATACCTCAGAGGAGGAGGGAGGAGATGAGGTCACACATCAGTTCCTCCACCTTCCTTCCTTCGCCCTCTCCCCTCTTTCCTCCTCCTCTACCCTCCTCCCCTACTCCCCCCTCTTCTCTCTCCTTCTCCTCCTCCTCCTCCAATGAATCTCCAGGAGATCTGTTTTTCTCCAACAGAGCAATACCAATTATACCAGATCAACAGAAGCAGGATGTGCGTGTGTGTGCGTCTTTGTGTCTGTGTCTGAGCGTCATGATGGAAAAGCACTACAGCTGGATCTCCATACGTGTCGCCATGGCAGCTGTCAACACACCAGGGGGAATGAAGACACATGATTGGCTGATTGGAAATGGAGAAAGGGAGGGGAAGAGAGATGAGTAAGGAGGGAGAGCCAGATGGGAAAAGGAGGATGAGGCTAAACGAATGTTTCAGGTTTCTGGGGGGGATGAGACCCATCATCAGCTGTGGTATGAGAGTAGGGGCAGATGGGGAAGTGGGTGTGTGTGTGTGTGTGTGTGTGTGTGGTGTGTGTGTGTGTGTGTGTGTGTGTGGGTGTGTGTTGTGTGTGTGTGTGTGTGTGTGTGTGTGTGTGTGTGTGTGTGGTGTGTGTGTTGTGGTGTGTGTTGTGTGTGTGTGGGTTGGGAGTTGTGTGTTGGGGGTTTTTGTGGTTTGTGCGCAATGTGGTGTGTGGGTGTGGGGGAGTGACTCACATACAGGTTAAACAGCTGCAGTAACTCCAGGGAGTGGCCCTGACTACGGTGGGCGGGTCCAGTGGTGCACAGAACTGAGCCAATCACAGCACGGTAAAGAGAAGAATGTGAATGAATGAATTTAATATTACAGAATAGAAATAGGGATTCACCTCAGCTCTATACATTACATTTCTATCTGCAACGTTCGGAACGTTTCACCCAAAAGAATACACCCATGTCCATGAGGGCTCCGTTTCTCCACTTGATTAGTTAATCAATGAATGCTATTACACATGTGACTGCCCGACGCAGCACATCCAGACAGAAAACTGAGGAAGAGAACCATACAATAATCATCAGTAGAATTAGCTCAAATAGCAGCAATGTTTACACATAGCTCACAACCCCTACGCTAATATCAGTGGCAATTTTAGCATGTAAATCTTGGTGGGGCAAACCCCCAACAATGTTAGATGCATGCCAGCAAAGCCACTACACAACACAACACTAAACAAAACATGAATTTTACTATAACGGTGACAAACGGTGCCCACAAACTGTTAGGGCCTACATAAAGCAGTCCCAACACCTTACCACTGCTACAGCTGGCTATCAGCGGAGCCTTGCCTGGCAGCGAAACAGTTCATTCAGCCGCATTTACTGCATTTAAAAAAACATAGCTGATATGGCTGACTTGCTTAAACAAATGTTGTTTCTATTGACAATTGAGATGTACAAACTATGGCATAAGGGGACGACAAGCAATAAGAGGCAATCCGTAATTTCGATTAAGACATTAATGAGCGAGCTAGAACGGATGTAGTCAATATAACTATTTGTTCAGCACTTTTGAAATGTACAGCGACAGAATTCAGAACATGTGCCGTTCTTACAGTGCTCTCCCTGTACAACAAGTCAGAACCGTAAATTAAATAAAGGGGGCATATAAAAAGACATTTCTCTAAAACAGGTTATAGGCTACATGTGCACCACCAAGGTAGAACAGTAAGCGAAATGAAGAGGTGAAAATAGACCAAATTATTAGGGTGAGGCCCATTGAACGCCGTTTGGGTCTTTGCGTGTCAAAAAAGATACACGTCATATAACACTATTTGACACGTTAAATAAGCTTTTAACTTGACACGTCAAATAACACAATTCTATTATAGAATGTTGTGTGTGCTGAATTTGCACGTGCAAACCAAGCACCACCACTACTATCAGTAGCACTGTCAAAGCTGTACAAAAAAAGTTAGCAAACAAGCACACACTGGCCACGAACGATGTGTTTACATTACAGCGTTGGTGAAAATAGACCAAATTATTAGGGTGAGGCACAAGGCTACTAACAGTTTACTACAAAACATACACTTAGTATTACTTTCTTAGCTACAGTATACATATCTCCCTTGCATATTACATAATTTATTCAGCAGCATACAAGACATTTTTGGACTCACCTTGTGAAGGTGGTAAGGCGTTCCTTTGTGGGCAAATTTTGTCATCAACCTTTGTCATCAAGGTCTGGCATTCACACAGCCACTCCATTGAATAGCAGGCTAACGTTAGTGGTTGCTTTGAAATGCTTGCAGTTAGCCACTGATTCCTTCCAAACGACTCATTGTTGAATTTGCGATTTCCAACTTTATATAACTTTATATATGTGTAATCTTTATATATCCAATGGCTGAAGAGCACCGAAACGTTTTATCAAAAATGTATATTCATTATTTCTCTTCATATGACAAGGATTAAAAAGGATTTGCCAGTAGATTGTCGACTTGATTCATGATGATGACTCCTATGTAATACTTTTTTATTTACCTTTATTCATACAGGTTTCTCTCATTGAGATAACATCTCTTTTCCAAGAGAGACCTGGTCCAATAGCAGCAGGGGGAACAATGTTTCAGACAAAACAACTTACATACACTAACACAACATTAAACAAAACTATAAACACACATACAGTACAACAAAAACATTTTACGTTACAAAAACAAAATTCTTGACTAAAAACAGTTGTCCTAAAGACAATTACACTCTTCTATGATATATACATCGATCAAGTGTTTAAACTCCACCAAAAAAACTTGATCATCAAATTTTAAAATGTTCAGGAGAGAATTCCAAGACCACGGAGCTAAGTAACAAAAAATATTTCTACCATGACCTGTTTTAAATGTTGGTACTGTTAGAAGCAAATGAAAATGGGACCGTAATTTATATGTATTTACCGACCTGACTAAAAAAGAACAGCGATAAAATAGCATTTTACCCAATATGGCCTTATAAATCAGTGTATACCAGTGTTTAAGCCTACGCAAGGTCAATGACGACCAGCCAACAGCGCTGTAGAGATCACAATGATGTGTTAGACGTTTTTGATTGGTAATGAACCTGAGGGCTGCATGATACACGGAATCAAGTGCTCTCAGGGTAGTGGTTAAGGCCTGCATATATATAAATTTGAAAGTTAGATACTGACATGATCAGTCCAATCAAAGCTACTGTACATATAACGTCATTTGATGTCATTTTATCTGTGGCCAATGACCTTGAGCCTTCTTGGAAGGGCACTTGTAATATAACTCTATGGCAGGACCCAAAGGGCTGAAATTTTGGATGTCTACCCGTACTAAGAACTTAAACTTGGCGATGATGTACTGTCCCCATGAGTGACAGAACACAGAGCCAATCACGGCGCAATGCTCCTATTTTCTGCTGGCTCGCCCCACAACCACAGAACGCACTGAGCTAGGCCGAAACACCTGTATTTTGGAGCTGCCTTACTCAAGTAAACAAACAAGAGATCATGTGTGTATGCAGCTTTATTAACTGAATTATATGTTTATTCTTTTTTTACATTGTTTGTAAACTGATATGTGACACGTATTAATGCTAAAATAACATGCAAAACAGGCAAGCCCCCCCTCAAAAAATGATATATACAGTATACTCTATATATCATTTATTTTTACTTATTTTTTTGCTTAAAATGTGGGGCTCAAAACAGGTGGGGCAGAGCCTGAATGACGGGTCGCCACTGGCTAATATCCATATTTAAACCAGCCATTTTGACTGCCTCACTATATGATTATTTTGGTATTGTGCTTTGTCAGGTTCAGGAGTTTAGTGTACTGCTGTGTCTGTCTACAGACTCCGTTTTATCTGTCTGTCTGTCTGTCTGTCTGTCTGTCTGTCTGTCTGTCCGTCCGTCCGTCCGTCCGTCCGTCCATCCGTCTGTCTCATCTGCTAAGTGCTGTGGCTCTCCTGCAGCCCTGCAATGTGTGTCACAGTTAAATGTGTCTCCATTTCCCGCCACCTGCAAGCACTGAGGAATGTGTGTCACACCAAAAGCTGCATACTCACTGGGGGTAATATGCAAGCACAAGACCAATAGCCTTCTCTCGCTCAATTGCTTTTACCCCTGTCTTTCTCGTTCACTTTCTAGTTCTCTCCCTCAACCTCAAACTCACCCTGACCCTGTCACAAGGAAATGAGGGGAGGAAGTCTGTTTAGAATATTGAGAAGAGCCCCGTGGCATTGACTGGACAAAATGTATCACTACATAATACAGCATGCCCCCTCGCTGCTTAAGCAGTGTTGAAATGTGTATGACGCCATAATGTGTCCCCCTCCTCTCCTTAGCCAGTGTAGCAATGGCTGGTCTCTTCCTCTGCACGTGATCCTGCATAAATCATGAGGTTAGAGAGAAAGCGGTGGCCTTATTAGGGCATGGAGACAA
The DNA here is from genome assembly GCF_002910315.2 of Salvelinus sp. IW2-2015. Lineage (NCBI taxonomy): Eukaryota > Metazoa > Chordata > Actinopteri > Salmoniformes > Salmonidae > Salvelinus > Salvelinus sp. IW2-2015. The sequence continues at coordinate 14,488 of NW_019945896.1, read as the reverse complement.
GAGACCAAAACCATGTCACAACCCAGTCTTTTACAACCTGGATCTGACACTGAGGAGGAAGGGGGATCCATGAATATGTGTCTTCCATTGTAAACCACACTGCCATTCTATCCTACATCTCTTCTGTTGTGTCTGTGTATTGTATCAGATGTGATTTGACTTGTAGTGTAGTTCAAGTAGACAGGTCTCTGTCTCTGTCTCTGCCCTGTTGCTGGTCTATAGCCAGTGCTGTACTATGATATCAGTATCGATACTCTCCTTCTCTCCCTCCCTCTCACTCTCTCTTCCTCCCTCTCACTTTCTCTCTGTCCCTCTCTCAGACTGATGACCAGTCCTTGAACCACAGACTTGTTCTTCCATTCTCCTTCTGTCATTTGTGATCATATCAGAGCAGAGCAAAGCAGACCAGGGCCCGGTTTCCCGAAAGCGATGGAACTTAAACAATGCATCTTTTCTACAACGGCTGAAGATGTAACATGCGTTTCCCAAAACACCACTTAGGGAGAACAGTTGCTAAGTGCGTTGTTGTGGCATAGTGTCAATACTGAAAGAAAGGGAGTGCTGCTCTCGGATCAGCTTTCTCCATTCAAACTGGCCTTAATATTATAATTATTTCTCAATACTGACGACAGATCAGATCCTTGAGAGATATTACTACCTACGGCCGAAAATATTGAGGCAGCTTATTATAATGCTTACCTAATAAAAATGACCTAAATCACCAATTTGGAACATCATCGCATACATGTTTAGCTACACATCATGAAATATGTTGAGACAAATTACAGACAGTAGCCTACAAATAGCAAAATAGAACTCAATTGATTGAACATGAAATGTACTTCATATTTTAATGCAATACTGTTCATATTTTAATGCAATCATCTCCGTTTGTATTTTAGTATATTTTTATACGTCACTTGTTTGTATCAATTGCAAAGACATTGGCAGTATTTGTAGTCAACTTTGTTCTGAAGTTATCGGCAGTCACATAGAGACAGATAAACCATGTGATTCTATGTTTCAAGTGCAACGTTAATAACGATGGTTTTGGGAAACAGCTCTGAGATTTAACAATGCTCCTACGAAGGTTCTAATTATGAACTTAGCCTTAAGATGCTTTTGGGAAACCAGGCCCAGAGCAGTTCCTTCGCCTCCGTGTTCTCATCTGTGGCTGTCTCCACTCTGTGTTCACTGTTCAACTCAATGCCAATGTTCAACTGTCAGGGTTGCTGTCTGGTGGAATCTAAAGAGTATGTTATGGTCTTTTGAAAAAAGAGAAGGGGTATGTGACTGAGGTACCAAGCAATCTACCCATGTGTGCTTTATCTCCGTCTCACTCAATCAGGCACACAGAGAGACATGTGCATGCCCCCGCACAAACACAGTTTCTGGTCTGGAGGACATCTATTACCTCAGGAAACATAGCGAAATGAAAACACATGATTTTATTAATGTGAGTGGGGACCATCTTTGTGCTTATGGCATGTCGATATCCATGGCCGAGTCTGATAATAACATTGGACTTCATATTAAAATGAATTCATTTGTAGGAGGACTGTTCAATAAGAAACCATTCTGATATAATTCCGAGGCTTGCGCAAAAGCGAAGAGAAATAAACCATAAAAAAAAAAAAGGATTACTATCTTACTGATGGAACCGAATCATGAAGGATTACGCAAAAATGACCCATTTGGAAATGGGAAAGTAAAAAAAAAAAGAACACAAAAAACCCCATGTTATTTCAGTTACCATCATTGATATAGTCATTCTTTAATGCAATATGGGTGAGAATGAGAGAGAAAGAAAGAAAGAAAAATTAAGAGATGGGGAGGGGGCAGAGAGAGAGACAACTCTTAGTCTAAAATGTGTGTTTTTATTTAAGCCTCTTATACTCTGTGGCAGTATCCTGCTCTGGAGAATGCCTCCCCACCTACCCTCCCTCTGCTCCACTCTTCCCCCATCCCAGTATCCTGCTCTGGAGAATGCCTCCCCACCTACCCTCCCTCTGCTCCACTCTTCCCCCATCCCAGTATCCTGCTCTGGAGAATGCCTCCCCACCTACCCTCCTCTTGCTCCACTCTTCCCCCATCCAGTATCCTGCTCTGGAGAATGCCTCCCCACCTACCCTCCCTCTGCTCCACTCTTCCCCCATCCCAGTATCCTGCTCGGGAAATGCCTCCCCACCTACCCTCCCTCTGCTCCACTCTTCCCCCATCCCAGTATCCTGCTCTGGAGAATGCCTCCCCACCTACCCTCCTCTGCTCCACTCTTCCCCCATCCCAATATCCTGCTCTGGAGAATGCCTCCCCACCACCCTCCCTCTGCTCCACTCTTCCCCCATCCCAGTATCCTGCTCTGGAGAATGCCTCCCCACCTACCCTCCCTCTGCTCCACTCTTCCCCCATCCCAGTATCCTGCTCTGGAGAATGCCTCCCCACCTACCCTCCCTCTGCTCCACTCTCCCCATCCCAGTATCCTGCTCTGGAGAATGCCTCCCAACCTACCTCCCTCTGCCTCCACTCTTCCCCATCCCAGTATCCTGCTCTCGGAGAATGCCTCCCCACCTTACCCTCCCTCTGCTCCACTCTTCCCCCATCCCAGTATCCTGCTCTGGAGAATGCCTCCCCACCTACCCTCCCTCTGCTCCACTCTTCCCCCATCCCAGTATCCAGCTGGCTTCAAAGGGGCAGAATGTAAAAAAGAGATCATATTGAAATAGCCACCCAAAGAGGCAAGGGGTTAGCAATCCTCAATCACACTCCAATCATAGAGAGTAGAAACCACAAAAGGAGAGAACCAGAGTCTCGGCATATAAAGATCATACTGTACACACATCCAAACAGAGAGATACAAATTAGATAGATAGAGAGAGAGAGAGAGAGAGAGGGAGAGAGAGACTGCAACATTTGAAGGTGTTCATATGTATTTAGGTACACTATTCAGTACTCACATTTGTGGAAACATTTCCTCAGGTGGTTTATGGTGGTTTATATCCCAGGGTCAGTGCTTAATTTGAGCCGGATCCTGTCGGAACAGGATACGGCACCTCTCAGATTTGACTTTGTTTGTTCCGGCACCTATTGGCCCCGATCCAGTACCTCTCGCGGCATGATTTATTAATTATTTCACTGTTCGCACTGTAGACATTCCAATAAAAGCGATCAGCATTAAATCAATTTGCCTCCTTGTTATTTCTCCCGATCCCCAGAAAGACCATCATGTAAAAGCGCGGTGATCCTTCTCTGATTCCAGAACTGCTCTCTTATTTGTACATAAAGATTATGGGAGGGCCGGTGGGGTAAGTAACTGATCTTGACATAGGTCTTGGTAGTGGTGGTCAGCTAGTGAAGAGGTCCCTACGTAATCACGTCACGTAGCCTAGTCTAGTCGTCTCCCTACTGAATTTGATTCGTGGAAAAGCCAAATAAAAAAATTGACGAGAAAAGGCAATCGAGCTTGACTCCAAAAATCCAGAGAAAGATGGTGAATCTAACCCAGAACGAGTCAGAGAACTGTGCCGGAGGAGAGGAGTGAGGGGCAAACTGTTCCTGATGGCGATGCTAATCCCACCAGTTCAGCATCACCACGAGCTCCCGAGTAGTGCAGCGGTCTAAGGCACTGCATCTCAGTGCTAGAGGTGTCACTACAGACCCTGCTTTGATCCTGGGCTGTATCACAACCGGACGTGACCGGGAGTCCCATAGGGCGGCGCACAATTGGCCCAGCGTCGTCCGAGTTAGGGGAGGGTTTGGCCAGTGTAGGCCGTAATTGTAAAATAAGAATTTGTTCTTAACTGACTTGCCTAGTTAAATAAAGGTTAAATAAAAGGTATAAAAATATTAAATGGCACCTCCACTAGCTAGTAGTCCTACTAGCGAGTCAGACTCAGTGGGAGAGGGAGACGGTGAGCTGGGGGGGGAGGAGGGCAGTGCATCCACTGACGAAGTGCTCGGAGCAGGTGCAATTTTCAGTTCAAGAACAAGCAAATGTATAACCCCTGGCTTGTAATACTATTCAAAGTTGGGCTGCACAACATGCAAAAAGGTAGGGAGCTGTGGTCTAGAAACGACTGGAGGGATTAAACTAGCAAAAGAGTAGGTGGAATGTACAGTAAATCAACATCCTATGCATCAGATGGAAAACAACAACAACAAAGAGGCCTCAGAAAAAAGGTTTTGAACATGCCTGAACCAAGGAGCATCTCGTGGCAGCAAGCATTGCAGACATGGCTATAGAGGACACCCAGGTTAACAGGCAAAATGAAAAAATAAATTGACACTACAGTCACAGTCTTCAGAACAGCCTTAGGAGGCATCACAGCCACATGCTCACTCATGGCTTTGAGCAAGAAGTTGATTCTCAGGAGTTAAATGGACTTGACATGGGGAGAGTCATTGTGGGAGGTTTTGAAAACTTAGGTAGGATTTATTTTCCTTTACCTTCACGTCACAGAACAAGTTTGTAATCTGAATATGTGCTTCATATTATCACATATGCAGGAGGCCTGTATATTCTCATATTTGCTTGTTCTGCTGTAACCTACATATATATATTTTATATTTATATTTGAAGTTATATTCCGATATTGTGATATTTATTCTACTGCTTCATTGATGTCATGAAAATTATATGAAATTCGGGTCTTGTAAGCCCCACAGCTGAGTATGTGTGGATATGGTGGGTGTTCTGCAGTGTCATCTAAACATGTTGTTGTACCTTGATTAGGCTATAAGAAATTCGGACTTGCATAAGCCCTGCAGCTATACTCAAGTATGTGCATACGTCTAAAATACTTTGAATGAATCAGCACCTTGGAGAGTTTCACCACCATAGATAGTAGGCTACTTGGCTGCTACGTTTTTGACCCAATTTTTCTCAACGTGTCCCGGTACCTAAGAGCCGCCCCGGATAAACCCCCCCCCCCGCCCGCCCCCCCCCCGCACCACACCGATGTGTTCCGGGACTTCCCGATTTACAAATTAAGCACTACCTAGGGTATTTAGTCCCATGTTCTCTCTACACAAAAGCAGGCTAAAAGCAGCCTGTCATTGGCGTATATTCCATATGGAAATGAAAATGTCAGTAAATCAAGTTAACTCCACGCACGCTGTGCTGTCACTATTTTGATGGATCATCAGTCTATGAAGGGAAAAATAGACAAGATATAATGGGATATATTTCTCACATGTATGTGTGAAGTAGAGCTCCCACAAAGCTTATGGTGCCCATGGAAAACAATTTGGAGGTTATGTAAGATAAATTACTGACCGTAGGCTACTACACAAATACACCACTGGCTAGGGTTGCAAAATTACGGTAACGTTCCCTATATTCCCCGGGTTTCCAGAAATCCTGGTGGGAGGATTCCCAAATATCCTACTTATTCCCTCCTGATTCCAGGACCTTCCAATCAGGATTACTGGAAAACCAGATAGCTCATACACACACATGCAATACACTTACACAAACACAAACATGTGCACATCAGATCTAAAGTATATGGCATATACTCACAGCAAAAACACTAGCACACACATACACTCTCTCTCTCTCTCTCTCTCTCTCTCACATACATTCATGTAAACACGCATGAACACACACACAAACACACACTCAAGACTGCTGTCTCATAAGATCCCTCGATTTATCATAGTGATTTAGTTAGCACATTGTGTGTGCTTAACCATATCCTCATATATTGGAGAACAGGCCTCTCCTGTAGTATACTAATCAACAGTACTCAGTCAGGGCTCATAAACACACACACACACACACACACACACACACACACACACACACACACACACACACACACACACACACACACACACACACACACACACAGCCTCTTCTGAAGTATGGAAATCCACAAATCCACAATGGTCAGGTTATGTGGAATAGCAGTCAATAACACTGTTTGTATCTGATTTTGGTTCAGATCAAACAGTTCTTATTGGTTAGCCCTACAGTGTTGTTATTGACCAGTGGATGAACTGCAACAGTAAAATTGTATTTTAACCATGCAAAGAAAGAAAAGGAAAGAAGAGAAACACTAAATGACCTCACCGAGCAGTAATAGCAAAATAATTGCAACCAAGCTGCCACCATCTGGAGTGAAAGTATTATTTCCTGTTTTGAAAGGAACAAGGGAGAGAGAATCCTGTGGCCATCATTTAGTCCCGAAACAGCACTGCCATCTCTCTCTCTTTCTCTCTGTCACTCTCTCTTTGCAGCTCTTTCTTTCACACACACACCTGCCACATCCTATTTACTGAGGCCTCTACTGTTTCCCGTTCCCCTTTCTCAGTCAGTTGTGGTTGTCATTTGTGCTTATGGTGTTGATATTTTTATTTTCACCCTCCTCTCATGACATGGGACCCTGTCCGGTATCTCTGATTGGTCTGTATCTTCTTGTCTGGACCTCAAGGTCGTTCCCAATGTTATTTACATAAGCCAGTGGTTGGTTAGCATTAGTCCCAATGAGCAGTAGAGCCTGGGAGGGTAAGGAAGGAAGGGCTAGGAGCTAGGATCAATCTCTCTGGTAATGGGATTGAATTCTAGCTACAGTAGCTCGCAAATCTGAGAGGGGATTCTTAAACTATCAATTCTCTGAGAGGAGCGCAACTCCACTCAGGATTCCAGAAGTCCATTCAGGAGGAGCTGCCATAGAATGAAGCATAGAATAGTCCTGTGTATGCCTCTAAATTCTAATCATCATAGAATGCACACCTTTCAAAGGGGGACCATGTCTATTTTCCAAGGCCTTATGTTCCCTCAAACTATGTTTCCTCAATTCTATGTTTCCTCAGCCCTTTAATTATTTATTTAATTTCACTTTATTTAACCAGGTAGGCCAGTTGAGATTAAGTTCTCATTTACAACTGCGACCTGGCCAAGATAAAGCAAAGCAGTGAGACAAAAACAACAACACGGAGTTACGCATAAACAAACGTACAGTCAATAACACAATAGAAAAATCTATGTACAGTGTGTGTAAATGTAGAAGATTAGGGAGGTAAGGCAATAAATAGGCCATAGAGGCGAAATAATTACAATTTAGCATTAACACTGGAGTGATAGATGTGCAGATTATGATGTGCAAGTAGAGATACTGGGGTGCAAAAGAGCAAAAAGATAAATAACAAGTGAAGTTGGGTGTGCTATTTACAGATTGGCTGTGTACAGGTACAGTGATCGATAAACTGCTATGACAGCTGATGCTTAAAGCCCTATGTTTCCCCCGGTTCTATCTTCTAAACCAGGGGTCGAGGGGGCGGAGGGTGGGTAATGAAATGCACACGTTGTACAAATGTTGATTGGTGAGTTGATCCACTGTTGCATGATGGAACAGAGATGGGCAGTATTTCAGTTACATGTTTTTGAAATAAGCATTTCAATTACTTTTAAGTATATTATAATTTGTATTTCACTGGCCTGAACTACAATGTAATGTATTTTGTAATAAGTTACACTATTTCAAAATACAAAATACCTTTCTATACTATTTTTATAGCAGCTCACAATTTCATGGCCCCTATCACTCCAAATATACTGCATTGGTGTCCGAAGTGTGATGGCATTATGGTGTGATAAACGTGTCTGCTAAATGACCAAAATGTTATGCGAAAATGAACACTTGCAAAGCACACTAGGTATTAGTCTAATGATCTTCGTCCCCAAACAAGGCAAAATTTGATTACAATACAAATTATTTGGCCAGTTTTTATTGAAATTGGTTCAGTGGGTACTGAGGGAACATAGGGCTGAGGGAACATAAGGTTGAGAGAATAAAGGTTGAGGGAACATAGGGCTGAGGGAAAATAGGGCTGAGGGAACATAGGGCTGAGGGAACATAGGACCTCTCCCTCTCACCCCACTCTCACTCTCACTCATTTCTTATTTAAGAATGAAAAATCCCAGTTCAGTTCAGGTTGGAACACATGATCTACAATAATACATGTGCTACAGTATGGCTTTCTGGATGTTATAGAGCAGTGGTTCCCAAACTGTTTATAGTCCCTTCAAACATTCAACCTCGAGCTGCGTACCCCCTCTAGCACCAGGGTCAGCTCACTCTCAAATGTTGTTTTTTGCCACCATTGTAAGCCTGCCACACACACACACTATACGATACATTTATTAAACATAAGAATGAGTGTGAGTTTTTGTCACAACCCAGCTCGTGGGAAGTGTATCGTATAGTGTGTGTGTGGCATGCTTACAATGGTGGCAAAAAAACAACATGATCGATTTATTATTATAGGACCAGGGCACAAATAATAATATAATAATAAATCGATAATTTTGCTCTTTACTTAGCCATCTTACTGATGGGTTCTGAGAATATGAAATATACATATTCATGTCACTGAGAGAGAGAGGGTATTGTATAACGTTTACATTATGTCAGGATATGTTATTGTTAGCCATCAGGGATCCAATGGGAGGGATCCTCTGGGAGGAGAAGAGACACAGTCTGGTACCAGGCACCATGACAGCCGTGTGTTGAGTGCAGGGAAGCGATCACATATGGCAGGCATTGATAAGGGGAGAGAGCCATGGATTAGTGATGGAGGAGGGTCGAGATCGGGGGTCGAGATCAGGTCAGGTCACATTAAGGGAGAAATAAAAGTTTATGGCCTGTATCACTAAGTGTCCTGCCTAGAAGTAAAGAACGATGTTTGTACAGATGTGTAGGAGGAGACTCGGCTAATGAGGAATGGTTAAATATCAGCGCTTGTGTGAAAATGTCTTGGTCTGATGCAGCTGTATTGATCCTCTGGGAAGAATTAAACTTGATTTAGATTTCATAATGTCCGTAGAGTTTTTTACTCTGAGAATTAGAACCTAACAGTATAAAACCTTATTTGATCATCAAAAATTGTGAATAACTCACCACAGGTTAATGAGAAGGGTGTGCTTGAAAGGATGCACATAACTCTGCAATGTTGGGTTGTATTGGAGAGAGTCTTAAATCATTTTCCACACAGAGTCTGTGCCTGTATTTAGTTTTCATGCTAGTGAGGGCCAAGAATTCACTCTCACATAGGTACGTGGTTGCAAAGGGCATCAGTGTCTTAACAGCATGATTTGCTAGGGCAGGATACTCTGAGCGCAGCCCTATTCAGAAATCTGGCAGTGGCTTCTGATTAAATTACATTTTCACAGAACTGCTTGTTGCAATTTTGATGAGGCTCTCTTGTTCAGATATCGGTAAGTGGACTGGAGGCAGGGCATGAAAGGGATAACGTATCCAGTTGTTTGTGTCATCCACTTCGGGAAAGTACCTGCGTAATTGCGCACCCAGCTCACTCAGGTGCTTCGCTATATCGCATTTGACATTGTCTGTAAGCTTGAGTTCATTTGCACACAAAAAATCATACAATGATGGAAAGACCTGTGTTGTCCTTGTTAAGGCAGACAGAGAAGAGCTCCAACTTCTTTATCATAGCCTCAATTTTGCCCGGCACATTGAATATAGTTGCGGAGAGTCCCTGTAATCCTAGATTGAGATCATTCAGGCGAGCAAAAACAACGTGAGAAACTCATCATCATGCAAGTGGTCAGACAAGTGAAAACTATTGTCAGTAAAGAAAACTTTAAGCTCGTCTCTCAATTTAAAAAAAAAACATGTCAATACTTTGCCCCTTGATAACCAGCGCACTTCTGTATGTTGTAAAAGCGTTACATGGTCGCTGCCCATATCATTGCATAATGCAGAAAATATACAAGAGTTCAGGGGCCTTGCTTTAACAAAGTTAACCATTTTCACTATAGTGTCCAAAACGTCTTTCAAGCTGTAAGGCATTTTCTTGGCAGCAAGAGCCTCTTGGTGGATGCTGCAGTGTACCCAAGTGGCGTCGGGAACAACTGCTTGCACGCACGTTACCACTCCACTGTGTCTCCCTGTCATGGCTTTTGCGCCATCAGTACAGATACCAACACATCTTGACCACCAAAGTCCATTTGATGTCACAAAGCTGTCCAGTACTTTAAAAAGATCCTCTCCTGTTGTGCTGGTTTCCAGTGGTTTGCAGAAGAGGATGTCTTCTTTAATTGACCCCCCATAAACGTAACGGACATATACCAGGAGCTGTGCCAGGCCCGCCACGTCTGTTGACTTATCCAGCTGTAACGCATAGAATCCACTGGCTTGTATGTGAAGCAGTAATTGTTTCAAAACATCTCCTGCCATGTCACTGATGCTTCGTGAAACAGTGCTGTTTGATGAAGGCATTGTCTGTGTAGTTTTTTGGGCCTTTTCCCCCAGCATTGTCCCAGCTATATCCTTGGCAGGAGGAAGAATTAAGTTCTCCACAAAAGTATGGGGCTTGCCTATCCTAGCCACTCGGTAGCTCACCATATAAGACTCTTCTATCCCTTCTTATTAATGATATCTGTTGCTTTTATACATGTCTTACTACTCGAAAGTCGTCTTAATTCTCGCTCAAAACACTCCTGTGGCTTATTTTTCAAATTGGCATGTTTTGTTTCTAAATGTCTGCGCAAGAGTGAAGGTTTCATCGAGATGTGAGATAGTCCTTTTGCACATATAACACACTGTGGCTGAGGAAAGGCACTACTCCCAATATAAGTGAACCCCAAATCAATGTAGTTCTCATCATTTGTGCCTCTTCGATGGTCCAACGTCCCTGTCTGTTGTTCGGTGCTTTCCCAGGTAAGGGGCAGTAGTTCTTCGGCTGCATCATATTCACAACTGTCAATGTCCATGCTAGCTGAGCTAACAGCAAATGTAGAATTACTGATGCTAGCATTGGATGTGCTTGTGGAAGCAGAACAACTTGTGTCATCGACAGGTGCAGGTGCAGTACTACCAGTAGAGCTGGTGTGTGTCTCTATGGATGCTAACTTTTTTTAACCATTTATCCATTTTCAAGCAAACGGAATGAGCAACAGCTACGTTTGGCTATATACGAACCGTTAGTGGATTTCCCGCGAGAGAGTAACGGTTAATGTGATTGGATGTTAATTATTTGACTAGGCTACCTGTATTTGACATTGTGTTGTTATTTCGCTGAACACTAGATGGTTTAATTTTATTTTTGGCAGTGAAACGAGGCTACTTAGGCGAGAAAAAATCCTTACCCAAATGTATAACCCCGTTGGAAAATATAAATGGACTGTTTGAAAATGTGAAGATTATTATTTCTTTTTTTTAATGTGAATCACATTTTTATTTGGTGTACCCCCCACAGCATTGCGCATACCACTGGGGGCATGCGTACCCCAGTTTGGGAATAGAGTGCCTGTTATAGAGGAACCATATGATTCTGCAAATTTAATCCATTAAAATAATATCTAATATTAGAGTCATATCCATAACTAAATCTGATCATACAAAGACAAGGAATATTATCATAATCTGTAACATTTATCTTCCCATTATATTATCGTCCACAGCCATTATTGTATTTTGTTATATTATGTTCAATTAGAGAGAATTGTTTTATTTATTTGATCATTAAGCTGTTTTTTAATTTATGGCATTGGCAACAGCCTAGCAGTTTCAAAGTTTCAAGTTGTATTATCACATGCACAGGATACAGCAGGTCATGATAGTGGTGACGGCTGCTGCCTCCAGCTATCATCTCTAAGAATGAGTCAAATCTAGCGATGCCTGACAGCCAGACAATCCACATAGTGTACTACACACAGTTAAGCTTATATTTACACCAAACCATGAGCACAGACATGAAGTGTCAACCTACCCAATACAATTAACAATAGGGGGATATGCATTTTGTGGCTACTGATATTAAACAAAACATGTCAGCAACAGCTCAGCACCCATTTCGAGCTATGCTTGTCTCAACAGGGCGTGGGCCTCACTCCCTCTACCTCTGAGGTAATTGAATCAGAGAGAGAGAATGCCATTTGCCTGCCAGCAAGGCAAATGACGTGACAGCCACAAATCAATGGCTTGTCCTTTGTGACCATTCCTCCTCTCTCTCCTTTGCTCTGAAACGCAGTTATGTGTTGTGTGTAGCTGAAGGGTATTTTTAATACGAACTCACACCATGCGAGAGACAAAGACAAAGCCGAAACCAACACAGCATCAGCTATACGCACTGCGCGCAGTCCTAGACCTATATAGACGTAGAGCAGCATCATCAGCTTCCGATACTCATACTTTCCGTTTCTGGGTGATAACACAATGCAGTAATATCAACAGAACTGATAACTGTTACACATACTGTAGCGACCCTGTGTTTATAAGTGTGAATATCGACTCTGTCACTTGAGCATGCTTTTGTGGCACAGTCGATGGCACGCAGGGCTATGGGCCAGAAGGTTCCAGTCGCACTCCCTTAATGTTTCATTACAATACTAACGTTCTACCACCATCCGCTCACGTCCACCTGTATTCCCCTCTCCGCCCTCCATCGCTCAGTATTGAGCGATCGAGAAGATACCCGCTCTGCATGGTCGCCCTTCATTGCTCCGTCGGCGGGTTTGTTGTCTTACCTGCAGCCTGGAGGAGTGAGGGAGTGGAAGGTGGAGAGGGAAAACATCTCAGCCCTGTCCGCCATCTTCCTCCAAAAACGGCTCAAAGTGACTGCAGAGAATCACAGAAGGAGCACAGTCCATTAACAACCACGGAGCGCGCGACAGACGGACACAGTCACGGTCAGCCCAGTTTCTTTCGCTCTCCCTCCCTCTATCCTACCGCCACCCTGTTACAGATCCCCCTGGCCTCGATCTAGTCAAATCAGATACGCGTACTCAGCATCACCATCACATTTGCCTTGAGCTGCTATCCACTCTACAGCCCGGAAATGACAGAGAAAAAGAACAGCACTGCGTAATCACACAAAAAAGCCCTATCTTTTCCCGATGCAGCCAGACCAGCCACACACCCGCAATCCGCTGCCTGCCTTGCCAAATGTCTGCCGCTGTGAGGATGCCTGTGACACGAAGCGGAGGTGGGCCAGCGGTGCAGAGAGGGAGGGGCAGGCAGGGGGGTGGGGTGTTGGTACAGACAGCAGAAAACATGCTTTTAAATTCAAGGTCAAACACAGATTATAGCAACAAAGCATATTAAATCGTTCTGTCAGGTGATTGGAGGTATCTTTCATTCTCGACTGGAGAGGGTGGGTGGTAGCCTATGCATGTGATAAGATATTTAACCTCCTGCTAAGGGTTCCATAGAGCACCATGACTCCATTACATAAAAGGACAGGCAGGATCGCTATTTAATAACACTAAAATGTGGATTGTCTTAATTGCCATACAATACTTGTTTGTGAATGCTTTGCCATGAATTGTTGCTGAAAACTATAGTTTGGCAAAGCTGTGATTGCAGGGAATAGACCTAAATGTTAGCTCAATAATACCGCCACTGACAATGGGGATTGGGTTGTTTGTCTCATGGACACTATAAATGCCATGAGGAGCTGTTCAGTTGGTTGGGTGCTGAAATACAATTATAGTATTCCGCCCCATGTGGTCTAACTAAGCATTTACCGATTAACTTCTTATGGCTGCAGGGGCAGTATTGAGTAGCTTGGATGAAAGGTGCACAGAGGTGCCCAGAGTAAACGGCCAGCTCCTCAGTCATAATTGCTAATATATGCATACTATTATTAGTATTGGATAGAAAACACTCTGAAGTTTCTAAAACTGTTGGAATTATGTCTGTGAGTATAACATAACTCATATGGCAGGAAAAAACCTGAGAAGTTCCACTTCCTGTTTGGATTTTTTCTGAGGTTGGTAGATTTTCAACCAAGCTCCCATTGAAATTACAGCGAGATGTAACCACTAGATGTCAACAGTCAATAGAACTTTGTCTGATGACTCTACTGTGAAGGGGGGCCGAAGGAGACAGGAATGAGTAACCACTGCCATGAGGTGACCATGCTTTGACCACACACGTTCACGTGAGAGGCAGCTCCGTTCCATCGCTCATCTGAAGTCAATGTAATTCTCCGGTTGGAACGTTATTCAAGATGTATGTTAACAACATTCTAAAGATTGATTCAATACACTGTTTGACATGTTTCTACTGACTGTTACGKAACYTTTGGACATTTCRTCACGTTTTAGTGAACRCGCTTTGTGACTTTGGAATTGTTTACCAAACGCGCTAACCAAAGTAGCTAATTGGACATAAATAACGGACATTATCGAACAAATCAAGCATTTATTGTGGACCTGGGATTCCTGGGAGTGCATTCTGATGAAGATCATCAAAGGTAAGGGAATATTTATCATGTCATTTCTGGTTTCTGTTGACTCCAACATGGCGGCTAATTTGACTCTTGTTCTGAGCTCCGTCTCAGATTATTGCATGGTTTGCTTTTTCCGTAAAGTTAAAAAAAAATCTGACACAGCGGTTGCATTAAGGAGAGGTAATAATTCCATGTGTATAACTTGTATTATCATCTACATTTATGATGAGTATTTCTGTTGAAACGATGTGGCTATGCACTATCACTGGATGTTTTTGGAACTAGTGAATGT
>NW_019945895.1:43205-52888 GCF_002910315.2 Salvelinus sp. IW2-2015 | reverse complement strand
AGAGTAAGAAGTAGGTAGAGTAGAGTAGAGTAAGAGGAGAGGAGAGGAAGAGGAGAGGAGAGGAGAGGAGAGGAGAGGAGAGGAGAGGAGAGGAGAGAGAGAGAGAGGAGAGGAGGGGAGGAGGAGAGAAGAGAAGGGAGTGGGGAGGAGAGGAGAGAAGGGAGTGGGGAGGAGAGGAGAGAAGGGAGTGGGAGGAGAGTAGATGGAGTGGGGTGGAGAAGGAGTGAGGAGGAGAAGAGAGGAGCGGAGAAGGAGTGGGGAGGAGATGAGAGGAGAGGGAGTTTGAGGAGGAGAGGGAGTGGGGGAGTGAGAAAGAGAGGAGAGGAGGTTGAAGGAGAGAAGGGAGTAGAGAGAGAGAGGGAGTGAGGTGGATGGCACGACTGGTTATTGATAGCAGTGAGCTATGGGTGAGTGCTAACCAGTGTAAACCGTAGGTAAATTGTCAGTAATTTATAGGGAATATATTTTCTTCAGGAAGCCGATGCGATAACATATCTAGTAGAAAAGAGGTAGGAGGCACGATTGGACCGCTCGAAAAAGAAGAAGATTGAAGGCAGAGGAGAGTGGAGGAGTGGGATAGATAGAAGAGGGAGGAAGAGTGTGTGGGAGGGTAGAGGAGCGGAGAGTTAGAAGGAGAGAGAAGAAGGAGGACGTCGGGGGAGGAGAGGAGAGGAGTAGAGAGGAGAGGGAGACGAGGGAGAGGGATGATTGGAGAGGGAGTAGGAAGGATAGAGGTAGAAGATGAGATGAGCGAGGAGAGAAGGAAGGAAGAAAGGAGAAGGAGAAGAGAAAGGAAGGAAGGAGAGGGAGTGGGTGAGTGGGGAAGGAGAGGCGGTTCGAAAGATTCGGAGTATAACGGATAGGCAACTAAGGAGTGGGATTGAGTGGTGGCAAGAAGAAACACACGCGGGATAGACATTACACTCACCGGGAAGGATGACAGTGCATGGAGAACACAGGAGGAATATGATGTGAAATGAGGGAGAGTGGAGTAGAGAAAGTGGGGAGTATAGGAAGCTCAAGGGAGCACATGAGGGACCGTGACTGCGGTGGAGTGAGGGGAAGGGGAGACCAGAGGAGAGTTCAGGGTAGACATGGGGAGCGCTCATGCGAAACGGGCGGAATGGTGAGTGTTGGTGTCTGGGGAAGGTCGATCGGACCGTAGGAGTGGGAGCTGGAGAGGCAAGCTAGGGAGAGTTTGGGAATAGGGCTGGAGGCTGGTCTGAGAGACGGAAGAAGGCGTAGGGACATGGGTGCGGGACAGATGAAGCAGTACGGCATAGAAGCAGTGTGGGGGCGCATCTCAAGATGAGGAGAGGGGGTGGGAGCTGGGAAATCGTAGAGGATGCGCGGATGGAAGGCACGTAGAGGGAGTGGGAGAGGGTTCAGTGGGGGATAGAGGAGGCGACGTAGGAGCTAAGCCGCAGTGTGGGAGATGAGGAGAATGTAGTCTGTTGAAGTGGAGAAGAGACAACTTTGTGGATAGTAGGAGAGAAGTGGGAAACATCTATAGCACGTCTCTGATGATTAATCGAGATTCTGTGTAGTTTTGCTGTAAGTTTGATAAACTGATTCATAGTGGCTGATTGAACGTAATGTAACAAGCTCAGGGCTATACTCCATAGCTGGAGTTCGAGTTCCTCATGAGGGTAGACGAAGTTCAGGTAGTAGCTTGGAGACCGGTTGGCGATACACTGATTCAGAAAGTCGAGGGAGTTGCTGTTAACTGAGCAGAATGTGTCAAGGGGCGTGTATGTAGAATCGGAGAGAAGCCGAATATCGAGCTGCGCGCGTCTGGGTACTAACTGACTATGCATATGAGTGAGTGGTGTTTTCGTGTTAAGGCTGTGAACAAGGATAGAACGATTGAGGTTTCATATGTAAGCTTCGTACACAGTATCGGGAGTTGGGAGGCAGTTTCGTTAACTGGACCACGATGCAGAGGCGTCGGTAGGTAATGTAGAGGTGACAATCGAGTAGGAGGTTCTGTAACCTGACAGATATGAGAGTGGAGCGGTTCTGTAACTGGACAAGTGGGGTTCCTGTTAACTGAAGATAGCATGAGGGTTCTGTCACACCTACTGCAGAACATAGCCAGTGGGGTTCTGTAACTGACAGATAGTAGTGAGGGTTTCTGAGTAACTGACAGGATTAGCAGAAGTGGTAGCCAGGTTCCTGTAATTAAGACAGAATGAGGTGAGTGTGGGGTAAGCTAAGATATACCTGATCAATACTAGAGTGGCGGGTTCTGTATAACGGACAGAGTCGCCGGGGCACTAGCTTCTGAGTAACTGGCGAAGTTGGGGGATTCCTGTCGAAACTTTGAGACAGATGGAGTGGGGCGGTCTGATAACTGACTAGAGATAGAGTAGGGGTTCTCTGATGAAACTGACCATTAGATACCGAGACTGACGAGTCTGTAACTGAACAGATCACGAAGATGGAGAGCTTCCTGTAACTGGACAGATAGAGTGCGGGGGATCCAACTGAACAGATAGATGTCAAGGAGGTTATGCTGAGGAGCTGGGAAGATCGAGTGGGGTTCTGTAACTGACGAGGGATTAGTGGGGTTCTGGTAACTGGAGCAGAGTTACGGCAGGGTTTCCTGGTAACTTGAAATGAGTACCCGCCTGGGCGGTTCTGCCTACACCTGACAGATAGCGTGAGAGTTCTGTAACTGACAGATCGGGAGGAGCTTTCTGTAACTGACAGATGCAGTGGCCAGGGTTCTGCCTTAACTGACAAGATCGAGTGAGGGTTTCTGTAACTGATTCAGATTCGAGTGAGGGTTTTTGTAGAGCGAAGACTAGTATCCGAGTGAGCGGTTCCCTGTAACTGTACAGATCGAAGTGGGGGTTCTGTAATGCACAGATTCGAGTGTAACTCATCATGGATCTTACACATACACTACACATTCCGACAAATAATTATGCTTCTCTTGAGATTGGCGCTCACATTCGCTTCATATTATCCCCACTGGCTGTGCTGTGTAGTGGTTTGTGTTGTGTTGTTTGTGGGGGTCGTATGTGTGGTGTTTGTGTGTTGTGTAGTTCAGTGTGGTGTCTGTAGTTGGGTTGTGTTGTTGATGAGTGGTGTGTTGCTAGTCTACTCCCCACTCCTTCTTCACTCCCTCTCTTCTCTCCTGTCCTCTACCAGCTTCTCCTCTCCTTTCCTCCCGTCTTCCTCTCCTACCTATCCTCCTTTCCTCCCCTCCCTTCCTCCCCTCCCCTCGCCTCCCCTCTCCTCCTCTCCTCCTCTCCTCTTCTCCTCTCCTCTCCTCTTCAGGGTTGTGTCTATCATAAATAACAGTGGTATGACAGAGTGTGTAGGGTTGTGTCTGTCATAAATTACACATAAACCTTGTTAGGCAGCCCCCCCACAGGGGACGGTGTGTGTGCATGCGCGCATGGGTGGGTACATCTGTGTGTGTGTGTCTCTGTGTGTGTGTGTGCATGCTTGCATGCATTTCTGCACATTGAATCCTCAGTGGTTGAGTGCACAATGCTTTAATGTGAGCTAATGTACAGCCGTCACATAGTTAATGCCATGTTTTTTTATCAGTGTCTTTCTCATCTGTAGTAAATTGTAATGACTATTTAATAGGGATGTGAATCTTTCCCTTTCAAGACGATTCGATACATATCTATAGATGGGCTTCCAATACAGGAACGTTTTAGTCAGAAAACAATTCGGTGAGATTCGGTTTGATTAGAGAACGAAACGATGCGGTTCGATTCGATTCGATGCACTAACATTTGTTGCATAAACACATTCATTTTCCATTCTTAAATAAAATATTGTGCTGATGGAGCTCATGAGCTGGGCCTCTCTGAACTGGATCTGTCTGAACTGGGCCTCTCTGAGCTGGATCTGTCTGATCTGGGCCTCTCTGAGCTGGATCTGTCTGAGCTGGGCCTCTCTGATCTGGGCCTCTCTGATCTGGGCCTCTCTGAGCTGGATCTGTCTGAGCTGGGCCTCTCTGAGCTGGGCCTCTCTGAGCTGGATCTGTCTGAGCTGGGCCTTTCTGAGCTGGGCCTCTCTGAGCTGGCTCTGTCTGAGCTGGGCCTTTCTGAGCTGGCTCTGTCTGAGCTGGGCCTTTCTGAGCTGGATCTGTCTTAGCTGGGCCTTTCTGAGCTGGATCTGTCTGAGCTGGATCTGACTGAGCTGACTTCTCTCTGTGTGTGTAAATGATTTATGTCTATGGTGTATGCATTGTGTGTGAGTGAATGATGTATGTCTATGGTGTATACTAGTATGTATGCACCTGATCTGAGCCATAAGGGAGACTAGACATCTACCACCCCACTACCACTATCAGATTAGAGCCATAAGGGTGACTAGACATCTACCACCCCACTACCACTATCAGATTAGAGCCATAAGGGAGTGATCTCTCAATGAATTTAATGCACAACGTTGGATTTCACCCCATTATAAAATCAAATGGTTTTGACCGTTTGGAATTTCTTTGAGCTTCGTTCTCTCTCATCTTGCCCATGCAGCGCGCCTCGCAAACGTGATTCGTCATTATGAAATTATCAACTTTACACTGTATATTCTAAAAATTATCATATACACTGATTGTTTTGCCCCAGCCCCAGCTAACACACCTGACTCCAATAATCAACTAATTTTTAGATTGGAATGCATTTAGTTTAATCAGCTGTGTTTGCTAGGGATAAAGAGTGACAGCACTCTGGCCCCCGAGGACTGGAGTTTCCATACCTGCTTTAAAGTACAACAGCACTCTGGCCCCCGAGGACTGGAGTTTCCATACTTGTTTAAAGTACGACAGCACTCTGGCCCCGAGGACTGAGTTTCCCATACCTGGTTTAAAGTACGACAGCACTCTGGCCCCCGAGGACTGGGTTTCCCATACCTGCTTTAAAGTACGAACAGCACTCTGGCCCCCGAGGACTGGAGTTTCCCATACCTGCTTTAAAGTACAACAGCACTCTGGCCCCGAGGACTGGAGTTTCCCATACCTGGTTAATGTACAACAGCACTCTGGCCCCGAGGACTGGAGTTTCCCGTACCTGCTTTAAAGTACAACAGCACTCTGGCCCCCGAGGACTGGAGTTTCCCGTACCTGCTTTAAAGTACAACAGCACTCTGGCCCCCGAGGACTGGAGTTTCCCATACCTGGTTTAAAGTACAACAGCACTCTGGCCCCCGAGGACTGGAGTTTTCCATACCTGGTTTAAAGTACAACAGCACTCTGGCCCCCGAGGACTGGAGTTTCCCATACCTGGTTAAAGTACGACAGCACTCTGGCCCCGAGGACTGGAGTTTCCCATACCTGGCTTTAAAGTACGACAGCACTCTGGCCCCGAGGACTGGAGTTCCATACCTGGTTTAAAGTACGACAGCACTCTGGCCCCCGAGGACTGGAGTTTCCCATACCTGGTTTAAAGGACCACAGCACTCTGGCCCCCGAGGACTGGAGTTTCCATACCTGGTTTAAAGTACAACAGCACTCTGGCCCCCGAGGACTGGAGTTTCCCGTACCTGCTTTAAAGTACAAACAGCACTCTGGCCCCCGAGACTGGAGTTTCCCGTACCTGCTTTAAAGTACAACAGCACTCTGGCCCGAGGACTGGAGTTTCCCGTACCTGCTTTAAAGTACAACAGCACTCTGGCCCCGAGGACTGGAGTTTCCCATACCTGGTTTAAAGTACAACAGCACTCTGGCCCCCGAGGACTGGAGTTTCCATACCTGGTTTAAAGTACAACAGCACTCTGGCCCCGAGGACTGGAGTTTCCCATACCTGGTTTAAAGTACGACAGCACTCTGGCCCCGAGGACTGGAGTTTCCCATACCTGCTTTAAAGTACACAGCACTCTGGCCCCCGAGGACTGAGTTTCCCATACCTGGTTTAAAGTACGACAGCACTCTGGCCCCCGAGGACTGGAGTTTTCCCATACCTGGTTTAAAGGCAACAGCACTCTGGGCCCCGAGGACTGGAGTTTCCCATACCTTGTTTAAAGTACAACAGCACTCTGGCCCCCGAGACTGGAGTTTCCCATACCTGGTTTAAAAGTACAACAGCACTCTGGCCCCCGAGGACTGGAGTTTCCCATACCTGGTTTAAAGTACGACAGCACTCTGGCCCCCGAGGACTGGAGTTTCCATACCTGCTTTAAAGACACAGCACTCTGGCCCCGAGGACTGGAGTTTCCCATACCTGCTTTAAAGACAACAGCACTCTGGCCCCCGAGGACTGGAGTTTCCCATACCTGCTTTAAAGTACGACAGCACTCTGGCCCGAGGACTGGAGTTTCCCATACCTGCTTTAAAGTACGACAGCACTCGGCCCCGAGGACTGGAGTTCCCATAACTGGCTTTAAAGTACGAAGCACTCCGGCCCCGAGGACTGGAGTTTCCATACCTGCTTTAAAGTACGACAGCACTCCGGCCCCGAAGACTAAGTTGCCCATCCCTGTTTAAAGCAAAACTACCATAACTAGTTAGTTAGTTAACATGACCTTATTGAATCATGAAGCCTTTATGTGATTTATGTGCTTGTTTGAATACATAAATTATTCAAAATTCACAAAAAGAGACGTTAGTTGATGAAGATTATCTCACAGAACAAATGTACAAGATCTCCTAATCCTCTGTTTTACCACAGACCCTTATATTACGGCGTTTATCCAAAAACCCAAACAAAAACTAAATTTCCCCATAGGCTTTGTCCAACAAACCATGGCGGAGTTAATCAATCAATCAATCAAATGTATTTATAAAGCCTTTTACATCAGCCGATGTCAGACAAAGTGCTGTTAACAGAAACCCAGCCTAAACCCCAAACAGCAAGCAATGCAGATGTAGAGCACGGACGTGATGCTAGGCATTCAGGCCAAAGAGTTCCTACAAAAAGACGCCAATTACTACTGCTCTGTAATAGCCAGATGAAAGATTACTTTATTCCAGTAACACCATTTCTTAACAGCACATACAGTGAATGTCGGAAGTTTACATACATTAGAGTCATTAAAACTCGTTTTTCAAACCATTCCACAAATTTCTTTAACAAACTATAGTTTTTGGCAAGTCGGTTAGGACATCATACTTTGTGCATCTGTCTTTCACACAAGAGCCAAGCGTTGAGGAGAGAGAGGGACACTGTCTTCACACAGCTAGAAGCCAGCGTGGAGGAGAGAGAGGGACACTGTCTCACACAGCTAGAGCCAAGCGTTGGAGGAGAGAGAGGGGACACTGTCTTCACACAGCTAGAGCCAAGCGTTGGAGGAGAGAGAGGGCACTGTCTTCACACAGCTAGAGCCAAGCGTTGGAGGAGAGAGAGGGGACACTGTCTTCACACAGCTAAGAGCCAAGCCGTTGGAGGAGAGACGGAGGGGACACTTGTCTTCACACAGCTAGAGCCAAGCGTTGGAGGAGAGAAGAGGGGACACTGTTCTCACACAGCTAGAGCCAAGCGTTGGAGGAGAGAGAGGACACTGTCTTCACACAGCTAGAGCCAAGCGTTGGAGGAGAGAGAGGGGGACACTGTCTTCACACAGCTAGAGCCAAGCGTTGGAGGAGAGAGAGGGGACACTGTTTCACACAGCTAAGAGCAAGCGTTGGAGGAGAGAGAGGACACTGTCTTCACACAGCTAGACCAAAGCGTTGGAGAGAGAGAGGGGACACTGTCTTCACACCAGCTAGAGCCAAGCGTTGGAGGAGAGAGAGGGGACACTGTTTTCACACAGCTAGAGCAAGCGTTGGAGGAGAGAGAGGGACACTGTCTTCACACAGCTAGAGCCAAGCGTTGGAGGACGAGAGAGGGACACTGGCTTCACACAGCTAGAGCCCAAGCGTTGGAGGGAGAAGAGGGGACACTGTCTTCACACAGCTAAGCCAAGCGTTGGAGGAGAGAGAGGGGACACTGTCTTCACACAGCTAGAGACAAGCGTTTGGAGGAGAGAGAGGGGGACACTGTCTTCATCACACTAGAGCCAAGCGTTGGAGAGAGAGAGGGGACACTGTTTCACACAGCTAGAGCCAAGCGTTGGAGGAGAGAGAGGGGACACTGTTTCACACAGCTAGAGCCAAGCGTTGGAGGAGAGAGAGGGGACACTTGTTCTAACAGCTAGAGCCAGCTCGTTGGAGGAGAGAGACGGGGACACTGTCTTCACACACTAGAGCCAAGCGTTGGAGGAGAGAGAGGGGACACTGTCTTCAACACTAGAGCCAAGCGTTTGGAGAGAGAGAGGACACCTGTCTTCATACAGCTGAGAGCAAGCGTGGAGGAGAGAGAGGGGACACTGCTTCCACACAGCTAGAGCCCAAGCGTTGTGAGAGAGAGAGGGGACCCACTGTCTTCAAATCCAGGCTTAGAGCCAAGCGTTGGAGGAAGAGAGAGGACACTTCGTCTTTCTAACAGCTAGAGCCAAGCGTTGCGTAGGGAAGAGAGCGGGACACCTGTTCTTCACACGCTAGAGCCAGCGTTGGAGGAGAGAGGAGGGGACACTGTCTTCACACAGCTAGAAGCCCAAGCGTTTGGAGGAGAGAGAGGGGACCACTGTCTTCACCAACAGCTAGAGCAAAGCGTTGGAAGGAGAGCAGAGGGGACACTGTCTTCACACAGGCTAGAAGCCAAGCGTTGGAGGAGGAGAGAGTGGACCCACTGTCTGTTCAACCACAGCTGAGAGCACAAGCGTTGAGGGAAAGAGGGACACTGTCTTCACACAGCTAGAGCCAAGCGTGGAGGAGAGAGAGGGGACACTGTCTTCACACACTAGAGCCAAACGTTGGATGGAGAGAGAGGGGACACTGTCTTCACACAGCTAGAGCCAAGCGTTGGAGAAGAGAGAGGGACACTGTCTTCTCACAAGCTAGAGCCAAGCGTTGGAGGAGAGAAGGACACTGTCTTCACACAGCTAGAGGCCAAGCGTTGGAGGAGAGAGAGGGACACTTGTCTTCACACAGCTAGAGCCAAGCGTTGGAGGAGAGAGGGACACTGTCTTCACACAGGGCTAGAGCAAGCGTTGAGAGGAGGAGAGGGGACACTGTCTTCACACAGCTAGAGCCGAAGCGTTCTGAGGCAGAGAGAGGAACACTGTCTTCACACAGCTAGAGCCAAGCGTTGGAGGAGAGAGAGGGGACACTGTCTTCACACAGCTAAGAGCCAAGCTTGGAGGAGAGAGAAGAGGGGACACTGTCTTCAACACAGCTAGGAGCCCAAGCGTGAGGAGAGAGAGGGGACACTGTCTTCACACAGCTAGAGCCAAGCGTTGGAGGAGAGAGAGGGGACACTGTCTTCACACAGCTAGAGCCAAGCGTTGGAGGAGAAGAGACGGGACAACTGGTCTTCACACAGCTAGAGCCAAGCGTTGGAGGAGAGAGAGGGGACCCAACTGTCTTCATACAGCTAGAGCCAAGCGTTGGAGGAGAGAGACGGGGACACTGTCTTCCACACAGCTAGAGCCAAGCGTTGGAGGAGAGAGAGGGGGACACTGTCTTCACAAGCTAGAGGCCAACGTTGGGGAAGAGAGGGACACTGTCTTCACACAGCTAAGCCAAGCGTTGGAGAGAGAGAGGGGACACTGACTTCACACAGCTAGAGCCAAGCGTGGAGGAGAGAGAGGGACACTGTCTTCACCACAGCTAGAGCCAAGCGTTGAGGAGAGAGAGGAGAGAGAGGTCTCGGGCTCTTCTGCTTGTTGTTGTGTGTACAGTA
>NW_019945895.1:30651-43180 GCF_002910315.2 Salvelinus sp. IW2-2015 | reverse complement strand
AGGTGACTAGACATCTACCACCCCACTACCACTACTCAGATTAGGGGGGGGGGTGTTAGCCTGTTTTTGCCCCACCCCACCCGCACTTTGGTTCTGAAATCACCATCACCCACCAATGAACTTGTCATCTTTGCAGATTAATTGTTTGAGCTAGTAATATATCATTATCTAATGTTTACAAATTAAATATGACATAGCTAATGATTTAATGCACAACGTTGGATTTCACCCCATTATAAAATCAAATGGTTTGACCGTTTGAATTTCTTTGAGGCTTCGTTTCTCCTCATCTTTGCCCATGCAGCGCGCCTCGCAAACGTGATTCGTCATTATGAAATTATTAACTTTACACTGTATATCTAAAAATTATCATATACACTGATTGTTTTGCCCCAGCCCCAGCTAACACACCTGACTCCAATAATCAACTAATCTTTAGATTGGAATGCATTTAGTTTAATCAGCTGTGTTTGCTAGGGATAAAGAGTGACAGCACTCTGCCCCCGAGGACTGGAGTTTCCCATACCTGCTTTAAAGTACAACAGCACTCTGGCCCCCGAGGACTGGAGTTTCCCAACCTGGTTTAAAGTACGACAGCACTCTTGGCCCCCGAGGACTGGAGTTTCCCATACCTGGTTTAAAGTACGACAGCACTCTGGCCCCCGGGGACTGGAGTTTCCCATACCTGCTTTAAAGTACAGACAGCACTCTGGCCCCCGAGGACTGGAGTTTCCCATACCTGCTTTAAAGTACAACAGCACTCTGGCCCCCGAGGACTGGAGTTCCCATACCTGGTTTATGTACAACAGCCCCCACTTTTTTCTGGCCCCCGAGGGTGTGTGTGTGTGTGTGTGTGTGTGTGTGTGTGTGTGTGTGTGTGTGTCATTAATTGCTATGCCAGGATACACCCTTCCTAGGCAGCAGTAGCGTGGTGAATAAGTGTTTCTCTACAGCTCCAAATGTCAACCTAACCGTCTCTATATCTCCTGTCTCTAATACACTGAGACTAATACACTACACTGGAAGACCGCTGCCTGGGAGGAACCTCTTATCCACAGTTTGGCCTTTATTGTCATTAATCTTGCCCTGGAGGCAGCTCTACAAACTGGTCACTATCTGGCACAGCCAGAAAGTCATAAACTCTGAAACCCTAACTAACCCTCTTTGGTTGTTTACTATACTACCTTACTCACTCTTTTTAGCATATGGCCTCAGATGTGAATCCTTAAAGAGATGGGTGGGGCTAAGGCTTAAGAGGGTGTGAACGATGTTGAATGGGTGTAGACAAAGAAGTGCTCTCCAGTAGGTGTACCAATATATTCATGGACCATTTTCTCAAAAGTGGAGTTATAAGTTTATCAACTTTCAAAGCAGAATTACTTTCCCATTGTTCCTCAACAGAGGTCACATATAGCCTATTTTGACTTTGCAGCTAGCCTATCTAGCGGAAATCGCTCAGTTCTGCCTCCACGGCAAGATTCATGACAATAAACGTCAACCTGTCTCTCTTACCTTCTCTTCTCTCTCTTTTTATTACTCTCTGTCTTTCTCTGTCCCATCTTTTGCTAGCTATGTGGTGTTTATTTCACTGAGAATTCATGTTAATTTTGTCACACGTGCAACAGAGCGATGCTTTCTCAAATGTCTGGATTCAATTAATTCACAGAAAGCAAAAGTACAACGACCCAAATCAGGCCTACTTTTTTCATCTGACCTGCATTTTTATGTGGCACAGTTCTGACCAAAACAGGTCTGGCAAAGTTCTGGCTTATGTATGGTAGCTGCTTACCATTTTTGCCATTGCTGGCCCACTACTAGCAATGCAGATGACTCCTGCAATGTCACAGTTTCGTTACCGTTTTGAGAGTTACCTTTTTTAGGATGGAGGTGAGTCTTTCGGTCTCACAGTCGATGATGATCTGTCCCTCCTTCCTCTTGTCCAGGTCTTGGAACACCTTGAGGAATGAGGCCTCCGTCATGGTCTCCACGTTGACAGACGTCACCAGCCAGCTCCTCTCAGCAGCTGTGTCCAGGACCTTCTGCAGCACCGACAGGCCTACAGGTCAGGGGCAAAGGTCATGGGTTAGAGGTGAACTATGGCTGTGTTCCAAAAGGCATCCTATTCCCTGGTGCCCTGGTGCAGTACATGGTGAATAGGGTGCCATTTGGATGCATCGTATGACATAACTTACACTGTATGACTGACATATCTTAGAAACCAAGCATCTTGTCCAAAAGCCTAAGAAGCATCTTGACCACTAAGTCCAAGAAGAATCTTGACCACTAAGTCCAAGAAGAATCTTGACCACTAAGTCCAAGAAGCATCTTGACCACTCAGTCCAAAAGAAGCATCTTGCCCACTAAGCCCAAGAAGAATCTTGACCACTAAGTTCAAGAAGCCATCTGACCACTAAGTCCAAGAGACATCTTGACCACTAAGTCCAAGAAGAATCTTGAACCAATCTCTACAAGTCCAAGAAGCATCTTGACCACTAAGCCAAGAGGAATCTTGACCACTAAGTCAAGAAGCATACTTGACCACTAAGTCCAAGAAGCATCTTGACCACTAAGCTCCAAGAAAGATCTGACCACTAAGTCCAAGAAGAATCTTGACCACTAAGTCCAAGAAGCATCTTGACCACTAAGTCCAAGAAGCATCTTGACCACTAAGTCCAAGAAGCATCTTGACCACTAAGTCAAGAAGCATCTTGACGCACTAAGTCCAAGAAGCCTTGCTATAGCAAGAGCATCTTGACCACTAAGTCCAAGAAGAATCTTGACCATAAGTCCAAGAAGCATCTTGACACTAAGTCCAAGAAGATCTTGACCACTAAGTCCAAGAAGAATCTTGACCACTAAGTTCCAAGAAGCATCTTGACCTACTAAGTCCAAGAAGAATCTTGACCACTAAGTCCAGAAGAATCTTGACCACTAGTCCAAAAGATCAGACCACTAATCAAAAGCATCTTGGACCACTAAGTCCAAGAAGAATCTTGACCACTAAGTCCCAAGTAAGAATCTTGACCACTAAGTCCAAGAAGCATCTTGCCCACTAAGTCCAAGAAGAATCTTGACCACTAAGTCCAAGAAGAATCTTGACCACTAAGTCCAAGAAGCATCTTGCCCAATAAGACCTATCCATCAATAACAAAGCTCTCATGCTAACATAGACCTATCCATCATAAGACTTTCTCTGACAGCACAGCAATGTAATATATGATTACCGGCTCCAGAGGGACAGTTCATTATGACGACTGGGATGCCATGTACAGATATGTTGTTACAGCACTTGGTGTTACTCTGGATAATCACTCCACACACACACACAGACACACGCACATGCACAAACAAACACACACACACACATGCGCACCACACACACACACCAGGGCGGCCACAGGCATAAGCGACATAAGTGGCCGCTTAGGGCCCCTGGCCGCAAGGGGGCCCCCAACCATTTTTTTTATATATATATCTTTTTTGGAACTCAATTGGGGTCTCAACTTACTATTTAGAGTTAAAATCGTAGAATTTTAATTTTTTCAGCAGTTTTTCTCTTGTTATGTCAGTTACTGAGACTCACTCAATTAGCCCATTTCAGCTAACATTTTTAGATTGGAAGTTTGTCTAGCCAGCTGTCTAAACTTGTAGTAATCATGACCGAATCCTGCCCGGCAACGCAGGGCACATGCCCAGAAGCCCTAACCTCCATGGGTCACCCATTGTTTATGTTAGTCATTGTCACTCAGATATCTTATTAACATGGCATAAGTCATGCAAAATGTGTAGAATTGCAGAAAATGATCTTTAAAACGGCAAAAGAAAATCAACCCTTGACAAAATTAGTAGAATTGCAGGGAAATAGCTGTAAAACTGTTCTTTTTTCTCTTCCCCATGGCAAAATGTGTAGAATTGCATGACATGTGTTATAAAACTGCTAGATTTTCTATATGCTCCATTGTGTAGAATTGCAGGACCACTAAAATGTTTTGCCGCGAGGTGGGGGGACCCCTAACCAAATCTCACTAAGGGCCCCCAAAAGGCTAGGGCTGGCCCTGCACACACACACAGACACAGACAGTCCCTCAGAGGCACCAATTACATCCAGGCCACTCCATTAAGCTGTCCCCATAGGCTGCTAATGCACTAAAGTATCATGGGGGAATAGGCCAGGGAACCAATGGGCTCGCGGCTCAGAACAGGGACAGGAAATAAGAGGCCATTAGGGAACACATCGATCATGGCTGCAGATTTACAGTGTGGGACACTCAGTATCATATTAGACCAATCAGAATCCTCCTGGGAGGGGACAGACAGTTATTCCAGAAGGTAAACAAAGCTTTCACAAGCTGCAGAGCGGCGGCCATTACTAAACCAAATACTGAATTATAACAATTACATTATAAGCTAAGCTAATACATGAAGCTGTATTCCACACAGCCAGTCACAACTGCACTAGAGAGAATAATCAAAAATGGCATATGACCCTCTTTACATATTTCACATGCCATATTTGCAGCAGGGTTGTTGGTGTGTGTCTAACTAGTCAGAATTATGGTGAAAGGTGATGGATGCCTGGCTCCGTTGGACGGTTTAGAGGAGAGGTTGAGAAGTGGTTTTAAAGTTGGTGACACACTGATAAATGTGTCAAATCACATAAATCATTTGAGAAATCGGACATAGCTTTAGTTCAGTGGGCAAATACAGTCCAGTGGTGTTCAGAATACTTGGTTTCAAACCCAGCAGTCAGTCACATTAAACCATTGACTGCTATGGACAGCAGCGAACTCCATAGACGGAGCTTCTGCCCTTCAGGACCACGGTCAACTCCTCTGTTTCAGAGTGGTTTGTTTCAGGACAATGGTGAACACCTCTGTTTCAGAGTGGTTAGTTTCAAACCATGGTCTCTGAAACAGAGGAGTTGACCATGGTCCTGAAACTAGACCTTAAAACAGAGGAGTTGACCATGGTCAACCACAGGACCATGGTCAACTCCTCTATTTCAAGGTCTAGTTTCAGGACCATGGTCAACTCCTTTATTTCAAGGTCTAGTTTCAGGATCATGGTCACTTCCTTTATTTCAAGGTTCTAGTTTCAGGACCATTGGCAACTCCTTTATTCAAGTCTAGTTCAGGTCATAGTTTCAGGATCATGGTCAACTCTTATTAATTTCAAGGTCTAAGTTTTCAGGATCATGGTCAACTCCTTTATTTCAAGGTCAGTTTCAGGACCATGGTCAATCCTTTATTTCAAGGTCTAGTTTCAGGACATATGGTCAACTCTTTATTTCAGTCTAGTTCAGGACCATGTCATCTTTTTCAAGTTCTAGTTTCAGGACATGGTCAACTCCTTTATTTCAAGGTCTAGTTTCAGGACCATGGTCAACCCTTATTTCAAGGTCTAGTTTTCAGGACCATGGTCAACTCCCCAGACAGAAAAACTCTTTTCCTTTCTCTCTTTTTTTTCTCAACATACTGTTTGTCGTGGTTGTGATTCCAGGACCAGGTGGTCAGCTCCCTAGAGCTCAATCTCACAAGTCTTGCACAGTCTGCATCCCATTCCCAAGACAACACATTATTCTAGTCAAATAAACCTGTTTGCCCCTTACTCCCTGAAATAAGAACAAGGAGGTTGAATCGGAAACACAACTCTGAGTCTGCACACATGAAAAGAACCCTCATAAGAATAATAATGGAATTGGCCCTCATAAGAACTAATAATGGAATCTGGCCTCTAAGAATAATAATGGAAATGGCCTTCATAAGAACTAATAATGGAATCTGGCCCTCATAAGAACTAATAATGGAATCTGGCCTCATAAGAACTATAATGGAATCTGGCCCTCATAAGAAATTATTGGACTACACATGGAGGCACCGACACGTGGAGGAAGAACGCAGATCATTTTATTATTTTATTCAATAAAAAGGGCCATTTTGTGAATATTGTTTATGAGGGTGTTAATGGCCGTGAACATTTCTTTTTCACCGTTTCCAGGCTTCTGAAAATAAAAAGAGCACCTTTAGAAGTTAAACGGCTGTTGCTCAGTAACACATCTACACAGATGTTATCTGGGGGAAATCGTTTTCAAATCCCTGAGACTGCAAGAAAATGGCACAACTCACAGTGATGTATCTTTACGTTCACGTGTGCATATACCAAATGGCCTATTCCTTTATTGTGCAGTACTTTAGGAAACAGAGTGTGCAATTTGGAAATAAGGTGCAATTTGAGACACAGATTTCCAGTTAAAGCGCTTAATATTTATAAGAGAAGTTCTAAATGTATTCGGCTATAGCTTTTGGGCTGTGATTGGAAGATGGTATGAGAAGGAGGTGCTCAAAATAAACAAAGAGTGATGCGTTTGTGTAGGTGCTTGTAATGTGTTGCAACAATAATATCTGCATGGATAACACAACGACCACATGCAAACATTCACGCCACAACGTCGCACGCATGCATTCACACACCACACCACACACCACACACACACACACACACACACGCACACGCAGCACACGCACACCACACACACACACACGCAATAAATGTATGGGTAACTTAATCTCTCCCCAGGCATTCAACTTTAATCACATTCAGGCCTGCATAGCAATGGATGGTGACTCTCAGACCAGTTCTACCAAAAGAGAGACCCCTGGGGACTAAACACGAGACTGCTATAATCTACACTGACAAAGGTTGCTGTCTGCATACCTTATTTAGCCTTGTGATAGGGACAAAGTGCCCATCTACAATGGCCTGAAAACTCACGGCCACCAGGCACACATACACACACACAAACGCACATACGCACGCAGCATGCAGCAACACACAAGCACACACACACACTATAACCGACAAACACAATTTTCTTCACAGGCTTAAAATAACCCTTTGGACAAGCAGCTGGAGAATAGTATCCAGGCAACAAGCAATATGGATGTGATATGGATTCCAGAACTCTCCATCCCACCGCTCAATTAACACACACACACACCCACACACACACACACACACACCAACATCACCCAGCACACCACACACACAACACAACAACACACACACACACACACACACACACGAACACACAGCGGACGCCACAGCGCACCGCCTGCACACCACACGCCAACGATACCAAACAGCAGGTTATGGCATGCAGTTTCCTCCTGGCTGATAAGGGAATATGGGAGATAAAACCATCATGGTGACCTGCAATGGCGCTCTAGCTATCATGGCTACTATGAATCACAAGGGACGCTGTCTCTGTGTGAAATCTCCCTCCGTAGACAGTCGTGTTGTGTGTCCAGACCAGACGACAGATGTGATAGTTTATCAAGGTGTCATCAAGTTGTCATTAAACTGGCTTTATTCAGGGAGTGTAACATCACTCAGCAGTCCAAACACACAAAGGAGACACAAGAAATGCAATACACCACAAATAATAACCGTAAGCATGCAGCACACACATTGACCACCGTATTCAGATGTCTTAGTGGACTTGACGTTATCTCTGAAACACACAACACTGAGACAAGATGGACGGCATTACTGAGTAGGTTACTAGCTGATTGGCTGGGAGGGAGAACGGGGAGGAGGGAAGGAGGGGAGGGAAGATCGGAGACGACTGGGAGGAGAAAATGGGAAAGGAGGGGGTAGAAGTCAGAAGACTGGGAGGAGAGGAGGCCAAGCTAACTGGGAAGGAGAGGAGAGGGATAAAGAGGAAGGGGAGGGGAGAGGAGGCGGAGACTGGGAAGGAGAGGAGGGGAGAAGAGGTTGAGAGACTGGGAGGAGAGGAGGGAGAAACTGGGGGAGGGGAGAGGACTGTGAGGAAGGGAGCGTGGAGAGAAGGGGAGGACTGTGGAGGAGAGGCGGGAGAGCTGGAGAGAGGAAGGGGAGAGGAGCGGAGAAACTGGGAGGAGAGGAGGGGAGAGACTGGGTATGGAGAGGAGGGGAGAGGCAGGGAGACAACTGGGTTAGGAGAGTAAGGGGAGAGAAGGGAGAGAACTGGGAGGAGAGGACGGGAAGAGACTGGGAGGAGAAGGAGGAGAGGGAGGGGGAGATGGGAGGAGAGGAGGGGAGAGAAGGGGGACGGAACTGGGAGGAGAGGACGCGGAGAGACTGGGAGAGAGGGAGGAGAGAGGAGAGGGGGAGAGACTGGGAGGAGAGGGGAGAGAAGGAGGGGAAGAATGGGAGGAAGAGAGGGGAGAGACTGGAGGAGGGGAGAGGAGGGGAGACACTGGGAGTAAGAGGAGGGGGAGACTGGGAAGGAGAGGAGGGAGAGGGGGGAAAGACTGGGAGAAGAGGGGGGAGGAACTGGGAGGAAAGGAGGGGAGAGACCTGGGAAGCGAGAGGAGGGGAGACTGATGGAGGATACGGAGGGGAGAAGACTGGGAGGAGAGGGGGGAGAGCTGGGAGGAAAGGAGGGATGAGAGGCTGGGTAGGCAGAGGAAGTGAGAGACTGGTTGGAAGAGGAGGGGAGAAGACGTGGAGGAGAGGAAAGGAGAAGAGGGGAGGAGTACTGGAGGCAGAGGGGGGAGACTGGGGAGAAAATGAGGGAGGAGACTGGGAGGAGAGGAGGGGAGAGACTGGGAGGAGGAAGGGAGAGGAGGGGAGAGATGGTAGGGGCGGAGAGGAGGAGCTGGTAGGGAGAGGGGGGAGACTGGGAGTAAGGAGGGGGAGATCTGGGAGGAGAGGCGGTGAGAGAGAGAACTGGGAAGGGGAGGGATGGGAGAAAGGAGGAGAGCTGGGAGGAGGGGAGAGACTGGAGGAGAGGGGGGCTATGGGAGGAAGCGCAGGTGGTAGAGAATGGAGAGAGAGAGAGGGGTAGCTAGACTGGGAGGTAGGAAGGGGGGAGAAGATGGGTGGTAAAGGAGGGGAGAGATGGGAGGAGAGGAGGTGAAGAGACGCTGGGAGGAGAGTAGGGGATTGAGACTGGGAGGAAGAGGAGACTGGGAGGAGGGGAGGGAAGACTGGGGAGGAGATAGGCGGGAGAGACTTGAGAGGGAAGGGGAGAGAACTGGGAGGAGAGGGGGGAGAGATGGGAAGGAAAGGAGGGGAGAGACCTGGGAGGAGAGTGGGATGAGCAACTGTAGGAGAGAGAGGGGGGAGACTTGGGAGACTGGGAGGAGAGGAAGGGGAGAGACTGGGGAGAGGGGGGGGACTGGAGGAAGGAGGGGAGAGACTGGAGGAGCAGGGGGGGAGAGACTGGGGAGGAAAGGAGGGGAAGAGACTGGAGAGAGGAGGTGAGAGCTGGAAGGAGAGGAGGGGAGAGACCTGGGAGGAAAGGTAGGAGAGAGCAGGGACTGGTACGAGTAGGGGGGAATTGTGAACTGGGAGGAAATGAGGGGAGAGACTGGGGGAGATGAGGGGAGAGACTGGGAGGAGAGCGGGGGGAAGACTGGCGACGGAATGAAGGGCGAGAGGACCTTGGGAGGAGGAGGGAGGGAGAGACTGGGGAGAGGGGGGGAGAGATGGGTGAGGAATGAGGGGGAGGAGACTGGGAGGAGATGAGGGGAGTGAGACTAGGCAGCGGAAGGAAGGAGGGTACGGAGAGACTGAGAAGAAGGGAGGAAGAGAGAGGGAGCAGAGAACCTGGGCACGCGGTAGCGAGAGAGGGGAGAGACTGGGAGGACTGGGTAGGGAGAGGAACGGGAGGAGGAAGGAGACTGGGAGGAAAGGACGTAGGGACTCGTGATAGGAGTAGAGCACACCGGTGTGCGCTGTACATGTGGCGTCATTCTTTCTGCACGACAGAAAAATGAAGCAGGCCGTGAAAGCGTGTTTATGCTTTCCTCTTGCTGCCAATAAAGTATGCGTACTTTTCAATCACGACTCTGAGCGGAAGATGAGACAGTAACTTAGAGACATCAACACTCTCCTACTGCTTGTGTGACAGAATCATTCGTGTCTGTGTGCCTTCTGATGGTGTTGTGTCGCCATGTGCAGGTGAGTGGTCTGCCTAGAGATGTGGCTGAAAAGGCTTTTCTTCACAGTGAAAGGGACACATGGCTACTCCTAACCCGTCCGTGTCACATGGCATACTAGTGAATGACTAACTGTGGTTTGGTATGACACTGATGTCTTGCACAAGACAGGACTGTGGAGGTGTTGTGTGTGGCAGGAAGTATGTATTGTGTACGTGTTTATGTGTGCGCGTGCAACACTCACGTAGATAACGTGCGTAGGTACGTTTGTTTGTGTGTGTGTGTGTGTGTGTGTGTGTGTGTGTGTGTGTGTGTGTGTGTGTGTGTGTGTGTGTGTGTGTGTGTGTGTTGTGTGTGTGTGTGTCTGTGTGTGTGTGTGTGTGTGTTGTGTGTGTGTGTGTGTGTGTGTGTGTGTGTGTGTGTGTGTGTGTGTGGGGTGTGGTGCTCGTCGTCGTGTGTTGTGATGCACACGTTCTCTTACAGGAGCAGCTTTTAGCAGAGCTCATGTTCCATTTCTAAAGCTATTCCTGACACACACCTGGAACGTCATACCCTGTGACCCAGCGATCCTACCAAACCTCCAGCAACTCCCCCGTCTATTAGCCTGGATAGTCAGCTGAATATCACTCTGTTTCACTACCGTGTCACTTGGTCTCCTTGACAACCTTGACAAACCAGCCAGCGGTAGTGTTTTATGGTAATGTCGTGGTCCTCTGTAGCTCAGTTGGTAGAGCATGGCGCTTGCAATGCCAGGATAGACGGTTTGATTCCCGGGACCACCAGTACATGAAAGAATGTATGACTGTAAGTGTCTGCTACCGTGCATTAGGAAAGTATTTAGACCCCTTGATATGTTGTTACGTTACAGCCTTATTCTAAAATAGATTAAAATGTTTTTTCCCTCATCAGTCTACACACAAAACCCCATAATGACAAAGCAAAAACAGGTTTTTAGACATTTTAGCAAATATAAACACTACCATTCAAAAGCTTGGGGTCATTTAGAAATGTCCTTGTTTTTGAAAGAAAAGCTATTTTTTGTCAATTAAAATAACATCAAAATGATCAGAAATACAGTACATTAACATTGTTAATGTTGTAAATGACTATTGTAGCTGGAAACAGCAGATTTGTGATGGAATATCTACATAGGTGTACAGAGGCCCATTATCAGCAACCATTACTCCTGTGTTCCAATGGCACGTTGTGTTAGCTAATCCAAATTTATCATTTTAAAAGGCTAATTGATCATTAGAAAACCCTTTTGCAATTATGTTAGCACAGCTGAAAACTGTTGTTTTGATTAAAGAAGCAATAAAACTGGCCTTCTTCAGACTAGTTGAGTATCTGGACCATCAGCATTTGTGGGTTCGATTACAGGCTCAAAATGGCCAGAAACAAATAACTTTCTTCTGAAACTCATTAGTCTATTCTTGATCTGAGAAATGAAGGCTATTCCATGCGAGAAATTCATCTAATCAATTTTAGAATAAGGCTGTAACGTAACAAAATTGTGAAAAAGTCAAGGGGTCTGAATACATACTGAAGGGACTGTACATGGAACATGTTCCCTGTTGTCTTATATTTGTGCATCATTGTGAAGTTGATATAGTCTTTTCACACTATAGAGCCGACCAGAACCGTACTGAGCAGGCAATTATATTTTATTTTACATTGTGCTTTTCAGCATGGTCCCAGCAATTATGTTGAAAGAATCACCAGGCCAACCCAGTACAGCTATTCATTCACATGCAGACACTATTCAGAGAATACATCATTTGACCTTTGACCCCCTTTACTCACCAGAATCTGAGCTGTACATGTAGACGAACTTGGTCCATCCATAGTGGTCTATGACCCCCACCAGAGTGTCCTGTAGCTCGGGTCTCAGCTGGATCACAAACTGGTTGGCCGTCTCGATGGGGAAGGAAGGCGTGACGAAACACACGTGCAGCGCCCCGCAGAACGACATCAGCATGTTCACCGTCTTCCTGTCGTAGAGGCCAATGATGGCATAGACACCTTTAGAGAACTGGGAACAGACTGGGGGGAAGGAGAGTGGGAAGACGCAGAGAGAGAGAGAGAGGGGGAGAGGGAGAGGGAGAAAGTGGGAAGACGGAGAGAGAGAGAGAGAGAGAGGGGAGAGGGAGAGGGAGGGGGAAGGAGAGTGGGAGAGGAGAGAGAGGAAGAGAGGGAGGGGGAGAGGGAGAGTGGGGGAAGACGCGGAGAGAGAGAGGAATGGGAGAGGGGAGAGGGAGGAAATGAGAGAGGGAGAGAGAAGAAGAGGGGGGCGGGGGAGAGGAAGAGGACGGGGCGAGAGGAAGAGGGGAGGGAGGGGAGAAAACGAGATGACACATTGTTAGACTTTCTGGCATTTAGGTCACATATTCTGAAGACCTGTCGATTGAAAACATAATGTTTATTAATTGTGAGATAACTTCTGCACAGATTAGGAGAACTGTACATTTTAAGTACCATGAGTAAGACTGTCTATATTAAGCATGATGGCTCTTGTTTTGACTGTGAGGAAAGTGGAGATGGAGGATAGACAGGTGGGAAAGAAAGGTGGGAATGGACATGAGAGGTTTAAATCTCTCCTCAACAAT
>NW_019945895.1:25115-29444 GCF_002910315.2 Salvelinus sp. IW2-2015 | reverse complement strand
GAGTAAAGAGAACAGTGGAGTATTATACCACAGAGTAAAAGAGAACAGTGGAGTGTATACCACAGAGAAAGAGACCAGTGGAGTATTATCCCACAGAGTAAAGAGAACAGTGGAGTATTATGCCACAGAGTAAAGAGAACAGTGGAGTATTATACCACACAGTAAAGAGAACATTGGAGTTTATACCACAGAGTAAAGAGAACAGTGGAGTATTATACACAGAGTAAAGAGAACAGTGGTTATTATACCGTAGTAGAGTTAAAGGAACAGTGGAGTATATACCACAGAGTAAAGAGAACAGTGGAGTATTATACCACAAAGTAAAGAGAACAGTGGAGTGTTATACCATAGAATGAAGAGAACTGTGGAGTATTATACCACAGAGTAAAGAGAACAGTGGAGTATTATACCACAAAGTAAGAGAACAGGGAGTATATACCACAAAGTAAAGAGAACAGTGGAGTGTTTATACCATAGAATGAAGAAACTGTGGAGTATTTATACCACAGAGTAAAGAGAACAGTGGAGTATTATACCATAGATAAGAGACAGTGGAGTATTATGTCATAGAGTAAAGAGGAACAGTGGAGTATTATCACAGAGTAAGAGAAAAGTGGAGTATTATCCACAGAATAAAGAGAACAGTGGAGTATTATACCACAGAGTAAAGAGAACAGTGGAGTATTATACCACAAAGTAAAGAGAACTGTGGAGATTATTACACAAAGTTAAAGAGAACAGTGGAGTATTATACCACAGAGTAAAGAGAACAGTGAGTATTAACATAGAGAAAGAACAGTGAGATTATACCATAGAATAAAGAGAAACCGTGGAGTTATTATACCACATAGTAAAGAACAGGGGAGTATTATACCATAGATAAGAGAACCGTGGAGTATTATACCACAAAGTAAAGAGAACAGTGGAGTATTATACCACAGAGTAAAAGATACAGGGAGTATTATACATAGAGTAAAGAGAACAGTGGAGTATTATACCATATGAATAAAGAGAACCGTGGAGTATTATACCACATAGTTTAAAGAGAACAGTGGAGTATTATACCATAGAATAAAGACAACATTGGAGTATTATACCACAAAGTAAAGAGAACAGTGGAGTATACCAACAGAGTAAAGAGAACAGTGGAGTATTATACCACAGAGTAAAGGAGACCAGTGGAGTATTATACCATAGTAGAGTAAAGAGAACAGTGGAGTATTATACCATAGTAGAGTAAAGAGAACAGTGGAGTATTATACCATAGTAGAGTAAAGAGAACAGTGGAGTATATATACCATAGAGTAAAGAGAACAGTGGATATTTATACCACAGAGTAAAGAGAAACAGTGGAGTATTATACCACAGAGTAAAGAGAACAGTGGAGTTTATACCACCAGATAAGAGACTGGATTATGTCCACAGAGTAAAGAGAACAGTGGAGTATTATCCACAGAGTAAAGAGAAAACAGTGGAGTATTATACCACAAGTAAAGAGAACATTGGAGTATTATACACAGAGTAAAGAGAACAGTGGAGTATTATACCACAGAGTAAAGAGAACAGTGGATTATTATACCATAGTAGAGTAAAGAGAACAGTGGAGTATTATACCACAGAGTAAAGAGAACAGTGGAGTTATTATACCATAGTAGAGTAAAGAGAACAGTGGAGTATTATACCACAGAGTAAAGAGAACAGTGGAGTATTATATCACAGAAGTAAAGAGAACAGTGGAGTATTATACCACAGAGTAAAGAGAACAGTGGAGTATTATACCACAGAGTAAAGAGAACAGTGAGTATCTATACCACAGAGTAAAGAGACAGTGGAGTATATATAACACAGAGTAAAGAGAACAGTGGAGTATTATGCCATAGAGTAAAGAGAACAGTGGAGTATTATACCACAAGTAAAGAGAACATGTGGAGTATTATACCACAGAGTAAAGAGAACAGTGGAAGTATTATACCACAGAGTAAAGAGAAACAGTGGAGTATATATACCATAGTAGAGTAAAGAGAACAGTGGAGTATTATACCACAGAGTAAAGAGAACAGTGGAGTATTATACCATAGTAGAGTAAAGAGAACAGTGGAGTATTATACCATAGTAGAATAAAGAGAACAGTGGAGTACATTATTATCATTATTATTTTTATTATTAAATATTATTATTATTATTATTGTTATTGTTATTATAATAATAATWATWATTATTATTATTAATTATTATAGAGTTCTAGACTCCTTTCTCTCAGCCGTTCTCCCACATCACCTCTCTGAGTCTGCTCCCCATACCATTGTTTGGTACTCTATATGCTCAGTACAGACTTATTTCCTGACCACATGGCGTCACGAGAGGTTCCAACAAACACAATCAGTACCGTAACCGCACTACCGTGTCTGTGCTGTGGTCTGCATACCCATATACACAAATACATCTTAGTCATGCCTGAAAACACATACTAACGGAACACAAAAACATTCACACACACTCCCCCAATCCAATCCCCCAATCCAGGGACTTGCGTGCCATTACTCTCCACACGTACTGAAAGCTCAGACCGCTCTGGGAATTCCACTGCAACAGGAGCGTTGGTCCAGCGGGAGCAACGGAGCTGATTGGGAGTTCTAGGTTCTAGGCCAGCCTTACATAATGGGTCATTTCTAATAAGTCTCCCCAATTAGGGAAGATACATGTTAACAGATGTCTGCATCCCAAATTACACCCTTTTCCCTTGATGGTAAACTACTATTGACCAGAGCCCTATGGAGGCCCTATGGGCTCTGGTCAAAAGTAGTGCACTAAATAGTGAATAGGGTGCCATTTGGTAAAGATGTATACAGATGACTAGAGAATAGGATATGGGAATAATGGTGTTCTGTATAGGTTCTGTTCTTTATCTGTCCTGTCACGAGTCACGCTCTCTCAATGCAGGCTGGATGCTGTGGTAGCATTAATGATCTATGTTAATGGTAAATGTTAATGTCTATGTTAAAATAACCAATATTGTATCTCATCTGTCATAGGGACTGTGTGTTTTT
Source organism: Salvelinus sp. IW2-2015 (assembly GCF_002910315.2). NCBI lineage: Eukaryota > Metazoa > Chordata > Actinopteri > Salmoniformes > Salmonidae > Salvelinus > Salvelinus sp. IW2-2015. Next base: position 26,397 of record NW_019945895.1, on the reverse strand, counting down.
GTGTGAGTGTGTTTGTGTGTATGTGTGTGTGTGTGTGAGTTTGTGTTTGTGAAAATGTGTTTCAGTAGCCTTTATAAAGTCCATGCGTCTGAACTCTGTGTGTTATTGTGGTTGGTAGCCTTTTATAAAGTCCATGGTCTGTAACTCTGTGTTTATGTGGCTGGTAGCCTTTATAAAGTCCATGGTCTGTAACTCTGTGTTTATGTGGTGGTAGCCTTTATAAAGTCCATGGTCTGTAACTCTGTGTTTATGTGGCTGGTAGCCTTTATAAAGTCCATGGTCTGTAACTCTGTGTGTTCTGTGGTTGGTAGCCTTTATAAAGTCCATGGTCTGTAACTCTGTGTTTATGTGGTTGGTAGCCTTTATAAAGTCCATGGTCTGTAACTCTGTGTTTTATGTGGCTGGTAGCCTTTATAAAGTCCATGGTCTGTAACTCTGTGTTTATGTGGTTGGTAGCCTTTATAAAGTCCATGGTCTGTAACTCTGTGTTTCTGTGGTTGGTAGCCTTTATAAAGTCCATGGTCTGTATCTCTGTGTATCTGTAGCTGGTAGCCTTTATAAAGTCCATGGTCTGTATCTCTGTGTTTCTGTAGTTGGTAGCCTTTATAAAGTCCATGGTCTGTTACTGTGTTTCTGTGTGTTGGTAGCCTTTATAAAGTCCATGGTCTGTAACTCTGTGTTTATGTGGTTGGTAGCCTTATAAAGTCCATGGTCTGTAACTCTGTGTTTATGTGGTTGGTAGCCTTTATAAAGTCCATGGTCTGTATCTCTGTTTTCTGTGGTTGGTAGCCTTTATAAAGTCCATGGTCTGTATCTCTGTGTTTCTGTGGTTGGTAGCCTTTATAAAGTCCATGGTCTGTAACTGTGTTTCTGTAGTTGGTAGCCTTTATAAAGTCCATGGTCTGTATCTCTTGTGTATCTGTAGTTGGTAGCCTTTATAAAGTCCATGGTCTGTATCTCTGTGTATCTGTAGTTGGTAGCCTTTATAAAGTCCATGGTCTGTAACTGTGTTTCTGTGGTTGGTAGCCTTTATAAAGTCCATGGTCTGTAACTCTGTGTTTATGTGGTTGGTAGCCTTTATAAAGTCCACGGTCTGTAACTGTGTTTCTTGTGGTTGGTAGCCTTTATAAAGTCCATGGTCTGTATCTCTGTGTTTCTGTAGCTGGTAGCCTTTATAAAGTCCATGGTCTGTAACTCTGTGTTTATGTGGCTGGTAGCCTTTATAAAGTCCATGGTCTGTATCTCTGTGTTTCTGTAGTTGGTAGCCTTTATAAAGTCCACG
>NW_019945895.1:15115-22615 GCF_002910315.2 Salvelinus sp. IW2-2015 | reverse complement strand
AATTCACAACACACTAAGTGTGTGCCCTCAGGGCCATACTACATTTCCACATATCTACAACGCAAAATCCATGTGTACGTGTGTTATCATGTATCTGTGTCTATGTCTGTGTTACTTCACAGTCCCCGCTGTTCCATAAGGTGTATTTTTACCTGCTTTTTAAATCTGATTCTACTTCTTCCATCAGTTACCTGATGTGGAATAGAGTTCCATGTAGTCATGGCTCTATGTAGTACTGTGCACCTCCTATAGTCTGTTCTGGACTTGGGGACTGTGAAGAGACCTCTGGTGGCCTGACTTGTGGGGCATGGGTGTCTGAGCTGTGTGCTAGTATTTTAAAAGACAGCTCGATACCTTCAGCTTGTCAACACCTCTTACAAAAACAAGTAATGAGGAAGTCAATCTCTCTTCCACTTTGAGCCATGAGAGATTGACATGCACGTCATTAATGTTATCTCTCCGTGTACTTTTAAGGGCCAGCCGTGCTGCCCTGTTCTGAGCCAACTGCAATTTTCCCAAGTCCCTCTTTGTGGCACCTACTACTGAACAGTAGTCCAGGTGCAACAAAACCAGGGCCTGTAGGACCTGCCTTGTTGATAGTGTTGTTTTAAGAAGTCAGAGCAGCGCTTTATTATGGACAGACTTCTCCCCAGCTAAACTACTGTTGTATCAATAWGTTTTGACCATGATATTTTACAATCCAGGGTTACTCCAAGCAGTTTAGTCACCTCAACTTGCTTAATTTCCACATTAATCAATTTCGAGATTTAGTTGAGGTTTAGGGTTTAGTGAATGATTTGTCTCAAATACAATGCTTTAAGTTTTGGAAATATTTAGGACTAACTTATTCCTTGCCACCCATTCCGAAACGAACTACAGATCTTTGTTAAGCGTTGCAGTCATTTCAGTCGCTGTAGTAACTGACGTGTATAGTGTTGAGTCATCCGCATACATAGACACACTGGCCTTACTCAAAGCCAGTGGCATGTCGTTAGTAAAGATTGAAAAAAGCAAGGGGTCTAGACAGCTGCCCTGGGGAATTCCTGCTTCTACCTGGATTATGTTTGAGAGGCTTCCATTAAAGAACACCCTCTGTGTTCTGTTAAACAAGTAACTCCTTGTCCACAACATAGCAGGGGGTGTAAAGCCATAACACATCCATTTTTCCAGCAGCAGACTATGATCGATAATGTAAAAAGCTTCACTGAAGTCTAACAAGACAGCCCCCACAATAACTTTATCATCAATTTCTCAGCCAATCATCAGTCATTTGTGTAAGTGCCGTGCTTGTTGAGTGTCCTTCCCTATATGCGTATTGAAAGTATGTTGTCAATTTGCTTCTTTCTGTGAAATAGCATTGTATCCGGTCAAACACAATTTTTTCCAGAATGTTTAATAAGGGTGATAGGCTGATTTAACGGGCTGATTGYTTGGCTATTTGAGCCAGAAAAGGGGGTTTTACCATTCTTGGGAAGTGGAATGACTTCATAATATAATATAAATATTGTCACACATACACACACATGCAAGCAAGCATACACCCACACACCCTGTACTGCTTTTGAATAATCCCTCAGGTGGTTGGTGGTAGAGGCAGGAGGATCTCTATATCTCCCTTCCTCCTCCTCCTCATTATGTCTCTCACTCTCTGACTCACTCTGTGACAACTGCTCTCTATCTGTCCCGTTCTCAGTCTCAGCCCTTTAGCACAAGGAGCAGGAAAGCTGAGCTGTAGTGGCTGCGCTTGTGGTGTGTGTGTGTGTGTGTGTTGTGTGTGTGTGTTGTGTGCGTGTGTGTGTGTGTGTGTGTAGTGTGTGTTTGTGTGTGTTGTGTGTGTGTGTGTGTGTGTGGTGTGTGTGTGTGTGTGTTGTGTGTGGTGTATTCAAAATCAAAAAAACCCATGTCGGCGGTAATTAACAAAAATCAACATCATCAGCCACAGTTTACCCATAGGAGCAGTATCCAAAGGAGCTGTCATCTAAAGGAGAAGTATCCAAAGGAGAATTAAAGGAGAAAGTTATCTCACAGGAGAAGTTAGTCTAAAGGAGAAACTAAAGGAGAGAGTATCCAAAGGAGAAGTATCTAAAGGAGAATATCTAAAGGAGAAGTATCTAAAGGAGCTGTATCTAAAGGAGCGAGTATCCAAAAGGAGCTGTATCTAAAAGGAAGAGTATCCAAGGAGCTGTATCTAAAGGAGCAGTATCCAAAGGAGCTGTATCTCAAAGGAGAAGTACCAGAAGAGAAGGAATCTAAGGAGCTGTATCTAGGAAACGTATCTAAAGGAAGTATCTAAAGGAGAAGTATCTAAAGGAGAAGTATCTAAAGGAGCTGTAATCAAAGGAGCTTGTATCAAGGAGCAGTAATCTAAAGGATCTTTGTATCTAAAGGAGTGTATCTAGAAGGAGAAGTTTTTAAGGAGCTGTTATTAAAGGAGCTTTGTATCTAAAGGAGCTGTATTTAAAGGAGAAGTATCTTAGGAGAAGTATCTTTAAAGGAGAGTATCCAAAGGAGCTGTATCTAAAGGAGCTGTAATCTAAGGAGCAGTACCTAAAGGAAAGTATCTAAGAGGAGCAGTATCAAAGGAGCTGTATCTAAAGGAGCAGTATCCAAGAGAGCTGTATCCTAAAGGGAGAAGTATCCAAAGGAGAAGTATCTAAAGGCAGAGGGTATCCAAAAGGAAGTATCTAAAGGAGAAGTATCTAATGGAGAAGTTATCTAAAGGAGAAAGTATCTAAAGGAGGTTATCCAAAGGGAAAAAAAAGGTTATCCCCTAAAAGGAGCTGTATTCTAAAGAGCTGTATCTAAAGGAAGCTGTATTTAAAAGGAGAAGTATCTACAAGGAGAAGTATCTAAAGGAGTAAGTATCCCAAAGGAGCTGTACTTAAGGAGCTGTATCTAAAGGAGCAGTATCTAAAAGGAGAAGTATTAAAAGGAGAAGTATCAAAGGAGCAGTATCTCTAAAGGAGAAGTATCTAAAGGAGAGGTATCAAAGGAAGTCTGTATCTAAAGAGAAGGTATCTAAATGGAGCCTGTATCTAAAGGAGCTGTATCTAAGAGCAGTAAATCAAATGGAGCTTATCTCTAAAGGAGAAGAATCTAAAGGAGCTGTATCTAAAGGAGAAGTATCATAAAGGAGAGGTTCTAAGGAGCCTGTATCAAAGGAGCTGTTCTAAAGGAGCTGTATCCAAAGGAGAGGTATGTAAAGGAGAGGTAATGTAAAGGAGAAGTAGTAGGAGCTGTAAACTAAGGAGCTTGTCAAGGCCTGTACTAAAGGGCTGTATCTAAAGGAGCTGTATCTAAAGGAGCTGTAATCCAAAGGTGGAAGTATCTAAAGAAGCAGTATCTAAAGGAGCAGTAACTAAAGGAGCTGTATCTAAAGGATCTGTATACTAACGACTGTATCTAAAGGAGCTGTACCAAAAGGAGAAGTATCTCTTTCTAACTAAAGGGCAGTATCTAAAGGAGCAGTAAGCTAAAGGAGCGTGTATCTAAGGAGCTGTATCTAAAGGAGCTGTATCTAAAGGAGCTGTATCCAAAAGGAGCTGTATCAAGGGAGCTGTAACTAAAGGAGCAGTATTAAAAGGATCTGTTCTAGGAGCTGTATCTAAAGGAGCTGTATCCAAAGGAGAAGTATCTAAAGGAGCAGTATCTAAAGGACAGTAACTAAAGGATCTGTATTAAAGGAGAATATCTAAAGGAGCTGTATCTAAAGGAGCAAGTTATCTAAGGGAGCTGTATCTCAAGGATCTGTATCTTAAAGGAGCTGTATCCAAGGAGCTGTATCTAAAGGATCTGTATCTAAAGCGAGCTGTTAACTTAAAAGAGAGCTGTTAATCCAAAGGAGCTTGTTAACTAAGGAAAGCCTGTATCTAAAGGAGCTGTATCTAAAGGAGTCTGTATCTAAAGGAGCTGTTATCTAAAGGAGCTGTATCTAAAGGAGGCTTGTATCTAAAGGAGCAGTTAATCTAAAGGAGCTGTATCTAAGGAGCTGGTATCTACCAGGAGCTGTATCTAAAGGAGCAGTAATCTAAAGGATTTGTATCTAAGGAGCAGTATCTAAGGAGCGATACACAACACAGGAAGAGGAGGAAGGTCTTTTTGCAGAAACATAGCATTATATGAAACAGTCTGGTCCAAGAAATGTGAACAAAACGGCTGTATTGAAGCTCTTGTTTTTTCTGTATGTGGGCGGTACTATTGGCTTTTGGCCCCTGCTGCCTGCCGCCTCTCTGTTCCTCCTTCCCTGCTGCCTGACATCTGTCCTCCTTCCCTGGCCTGCCTGACATCCTTCTGTCCTCCTTCCCTTGCCTGCGCTGAGCTCTCTGTCCTCCTTCCCTGCCTGCCTGACTCTCTGTCCTCCTTCCCCGCCTGCCTGTACTCTCTGTTCCTCCTTCCCTGCCTGCCTGAACTCCTCTTGTCCTCCTTCCCCCGCGCTACCTGACTCTCTGTCCTCGCTTCCCTGCCTGCCTTGACTCTCTGTCCTCCTTCCCTGCTGCCGTGGATTCTCTGTCCTCACTTCCTGCCTGCGCTGACTGCTCTGTCCTCCTTCTGCCTGCTGACTTATGTCCTCCTTCCCCGCCTGCCTGACTTCTCTGGTCCCCTTCCTGCCTGCCTGACTCTCTCTCCTCCTTCCCTGGCTGCCTGCCACTCTCTGTCCTCCTTCCCTGCCTGCCTAACTCTTGTCCTCCTTCCCCTTCCTGCCTGACTCTGTCCTCCTTCCGCCGCCTGCCTGACTCTCTGTCCCTCCTTCCTGCCTGGCTGACTCTCTGTCCTCCTTCCCTGCCTGCCTAACTCTGTCTCCTTCCCCTGCCCTGCCTGACTCTGTCCTCCCTTTCCCTGCCTGCCTGACTCCTCCTGTCCTCTCTTCCCTGGCCTCGCCTGATCTCTGTCCTCCTTCCTGCTGCCTAACTCTCTGTCCTCCTTCCCCAACCTGCCGACTCTGTCCTCCCTTCCCCGCCTGCTAATCTGTCCTCCTTCCCTGCCTGCTGACTCTCTTGTCTCTCCCTGCCTTCCCTGAATCTTCTCTGTCCTCCCCCTCTCTGCTGTCTGACTCTGCTGTTCTCCTTCCCTGCCTGCCTGACTTTGTCCTCCTTAAACTGCCTGCCCTACACTCTTGTTCTCCTTCCCCACCTGCCTAAATCTGTCCCTCCTTTCCCTGCCTGCCTGATCTGTCCTCCTTCCCTGCGCTGCCTGACTCTGTCCTCCTTCCCCTGGCCTGCCTGAACTCTCTGTCCTCCTTACCTGCCTGCCCCGCCACTCTGTCCTCCCTTACCTGCCGCCCTGCCCGCCTCTCGTCTCCTACCTGCCTAACCGCATGACTCTCTGCTTTGGGCGCACCAGGGCCCCCACCGCACCCTGTACCCCTTGAAGAGATCTCTCCGGAGAGACTCGCTTCAGCTTCGCTGTTCCCTGGTAAACACTGCAATAAGCTTTTAGAGCAAGGACACTCGAGGAAATTTACGCACTGAGCGGCTTTTAAAGAGAAATATAACAGCTTAATAACCCTCTAAACTGCTCCGTCTGTGAAGTTTGGAGAGAGACTGGGTGGGGAGATAGGGGAGGAGAAGAAAAAGGAGGGCAGAGAAGAAAATGACAGACACAGATGCAGAGACAGAGAGACAGAAACAGATACAACAGGAGAACACATCACGATATACTCCAGACAGCTCCAAACAGGTTTCAGAATCAGGAATCTGGCGAATACAGGAGAAGACATAGAGATATAGCCAACGACTCTGAACAGGTTTTCAGATCAGAAGATCCAGAACAGAAGAGGAGATCACAGCTAGCTGACGCAACTACGGTCCCCCTCAGATTAATGTCAAGGAGCTAACAGGACACCATGGGTTACATTCTGGCCAGGCTGTTACTTTCTAGGCCTGCAGTACTGGTAGAAGCAGTCCACTCTGGAAGTGAGACTACTAAGAGACACAGAGAGACAGGGCCTTAGGCCTGCTTAAGTGAGAGGGAGAGAGAGAAGGGAGAGAGAGAGGTAGAGGAGAGAGAGAGAGAGAGAGAGAGAGAGAGAGAGAGAGAGGGAGAGAAGAGAGAGAGAAGAGACTTTGACTTTTTTGTCTTTTTCTTTATTGAAACATTCTCATTTCATTTAAACACTCACCCCCTAGAAAAATAAAAAACAAAATATATATCCTGTACTGCATACATGTACCTACTCACCTTTCCATCTACCACATGATACAAACCAACTAACATGACACAAAACAATACCCTCTCCTACAACCGTTATATCCAAGAAGCATCCTCCCCCAGCAATACATGACAGCCCCCCACACACCAATATCTCCTCAAACATCTCCACACAATTTGATCAGTTTATAGACAACTTCAAACTCAACCCTAAGGCGCGCAGAGACCATCCCATTACACAATAGTAAAGGTCTTTTATCCCCCCACCTTTGACCCTGTTTCTCCTTTTTAGCCAAATAGCTAATTTTGCCTGAAGCAAACAGAAAATTCAAACAAAACACATTTTTTTCTTTCTCCTTATCTCGAATACCTGTATCCATTATAAACATCCCAAGCAAAACCACCCCAATCCTCTCACACAGACTTCCAACAGAGACATTAATGGCATTAACCTGGTGCACACAGAAACAACATGATCACATTTCATTCATTTGACATGAAAAGGACACCCCTGCCCAATTCCCGGTTCAACCTGTGCAACCAGCTTGTAGTGGCCAGGCTCATGAAGAACCTCCAATGGAGTCCCTCTGGACCCTTTGGTACTGGGGGTTTGTAAGAGCGCCCCCATCTTAAAACCACATACTCTCCGCCCCACAACCCCCTGCCACTGATGTGCTTCACTTCCTGTTAGAGCTTCTAATGTTTGCCTACACCTTAACGCAGAGGTTGTAGAGAGCTTACCGTCCACCCCTCCAAATTCCCCAAGGCTGGAGTGGGTTAAATGAACCAAGTTCTCCAGACCCTTGCCAGTGCCTCCATCCTCTGCGTCACCTGCAGTGGCGAAACATTGGTGGCCCCTCTCCCTTTGGCCTCTCAACACCCCCCTTACCTGCCAGACAGTGCCTCCTGGACCTCCGCTCAGGAATCTCTCCCAGTCTAAGAGACGTTATTCCTGATTTGTTGCGCCAAGACCTCCGGGGTTTTCCACCCCCTCCTCTCCAGAGTCTGCAGGTCACTAGCCCTTCGTAAACCCCCTGCCATCATGTTGCCCTCTGCAGGGTGGCAGACCTGAACCCGATCTCCAAAGGGATGGCTGGGGTTTGTGGAAAATTAGGCTCCTCCACACCCACTCTGCCCAGGCTCCACACCCCCTTCTCGATGGGCCTTAGCAGCTGCAGGCCTCAGCAGCCGCAGAGGTAAAACTCTGAGAGACCTGTTGTACTCAGCCTCCAGCTTTCATGAGGAAACAGCTGACGGTCAACCCTAATCCACCAGCTCTCCTCAGCAGTGACGCATGCTGGTTCCTCAGCAGCAACATCGGTTGATACATGCAGTCTCTGCCACCGCCTTTAG
>NW_019945895.1:0-10856 GCF_002910315.2 Salvelinus sp. IW2-2015 | reverse complement strand
AATGTCTGAAACTCATTACTGGTGTGAAACATGCTGGACAGGCCTGAGGATTTTCCTCTCGCTCTGTTAGGAGGGGATAACCTGCATGCCTGTCTGTTCTGTGTGTGTCTGGCTACCTGACTGCCTGTGCATGTTGTGTGTCTGGCTACCTGACTGCCTGTGCATGTGTGTATGTGTCTCTGCGTGCATGTGTGGTGTGTGTCTGGCTACTGACTGCCTGTGCATGTGTGTGTGTGTCTCTGCGTGCGTGTGTGTGTCTCGCGTGCATGTGTGTGTGTGCGTACTTGTACCTGCATCCATGTGTGATCTCTCTATCACCTTTACATTTTTATTATACACTAGCCAAGTGTGTCTGTAAGCACTCTCTCTAATCCTCATCCATCTCCCACAGCAAAGCTGTGTAAAGCTTTATCTTGGCCGGGTCGCAGTTGTAAATGACAACTCGTTCTCACTGGCTAACTGGTTAAAGGTGAAATAAAAAATAAATAAACGCCTGAGCAGGTTCAGGTGAGCTCTAAAGGTGTCCTCCTCCGTTCTGTTTTAATATAATCCACTCCTCCTCCTCTCTGATATCCCAACCCTACAGGGCTACAGACTGGAAAGACCAAAGAGGAGACAGTAATCCACTGCCAGCCTGATCTCTCAACCTGACAACACACACACACAACAACACACACACACACACACACACACCCCACACACACACCCACAACCCACACACACACACACACACACACACACACATATATATATGAATTAATTAATGCACACACACACACACACACACACACAACACACACACACACCACACACACACACCCCACGAACGAATTAATGCACACACACACACACACTCACACACACCATTTGAGTCTACAGTGAAGGGCTGACTCAGCGGGGTTTTACTGGAGTGTGAGGTGAGAGTGTGTGTCACATACTGTAACTTCAATCATTAAGGGCTCAATCATTGAGGAATCTGTAGTGCATGAGCTTTACAGATTTAATAGAGCCCTACTTAGGGTGGGTGTACATTAGTGGGGATATTTAGAATAAACTCCTGAGAATGGAAGATAACTCAGGAGAAGTGGTTTGAATAAACCAGGGCATAATACAGTCATATTAACCACATCCAAAAAGGGCCACCCTATTCCCTTTATAGTACATTATGTTGACCACGGCCCATAGGGCTCTGGTTAAAAGTAGTGCACTTTATAGGAAATATGGTGCCATTTGGGGCATACATTTCATGTTGGTTAATAGCATATTCCATGGGTGCAACTTTGGTTTTTGTGGGGGACATAATTTTTTATCCAGTCGGATTAACACTCCAAACAGCCTACCCGACCGCTTGGAGGCGTCCACATGGTCCTAAAGCACACCGTAGCTTCGTTTTGTATTACATTCCAATGATAAAACTGGGGGGACAAAAATACCATCCCCAGTGAAAGTTGCACCCATAGCATATTTCAGGAGTCAAGTGTTTGCAGAGGAGAGTTATCTTCTTAATAATGAAGAGGAGCGACCCATGTTGTGATGTGAGACTGTGAAGAGCTGGTAGCAGCAAAGGCCTATCCCTGGCTGTCAAATTTCCCTCTGTTGTTTGCTGTGTTAGTTTGCCTAGAGATTCTTTTATAAGCCTGGCTGAAAGCCTGGCACCCTTCTCTTCTGTCTCTATGTTTGGGATACAGTGCTTGACAACACAAGCGCAGGGCAGTTATTTGCCGTTCCACGAATCCAGCGGACAGAGCAGGAAGTTACCAACACTGTACTTCCCTTCTCACGTCAATCAGATGGCCTCAATATTCATTGATGGAAAAGGTAATCAAATGTCATACTTGAGTAAAAGTAAGAAATGACTCAAGTAAAAGTGAAAGTCACCCAGTAAAGTACTACTTGAGTAAACGTATTTGGTTTTACATATACAGTGGGGAACAAGTCTTTGATACACTGACAATTTTGCAGGTTTTCCTACTTACAAAGCATTGTAGAGGTCGTGTAATTTTTATCAATAGGGTACACTTTCAACTGGGAGAGAAGGAATCTTAAAACAGCAAATCCAAGAAAATCACCATTGTATGATTTTTAAGTTAATTCATTGCATTTTATGCATGACATAAGTTTGATAATCAGAAAAGCAGAACTGAATATTTTGGTACAGAAACCTTAGTTTGCATTACAGAGATCAATACGTTTCCGTGTAGTTCTTGCCAGGTTTTGCACACACCTGCAGCAGGGATTTTGGGCCCACTCCTCCATACAGACCTCTCCAGATCCTTCAGCGTTCGGGGCTGTCGCTGCGGCAATACCGGACTTTCGGCTCCCTCCAAGATTTCTATGCGGTTCAGAGTCTGGAGACTGGCTAAGGCCATCCAGGACCTTGATGATGCTTCTTACGGAGCCACTCCTTAGTTGCCCTGGCTGTGTGTTTCGGTCGTTGTCAGCTGGAGACCCACGCCACGAACCATCTTCAATGCCTCGTTACTGGGAAGGAGGTTGTTGGTCAAGATTCGCCGATAACATGGCCCCATTCCATCCTCCCCTCCAAACGGTTGCAAGTCGTCCTGGCCCCCTTTGGAGAAAAAGCATCCCAACAGAATGATGGTTTCCACCTCCATGCTTTCCACGGTTTGGGATTGGTGTTCTTGCGGGTTGTACTCATCCTTCTATTCCTACCAACCACGGCGAGTGAGTTTAGAGCAAAAAGCTCTATTTTTGTCTCTCAAGACCAACATGACCTTCTCCCATTCCTCCTCTGGATCATCCAGAATGGTCATGGCAAAACTTCAGACGCGGCCTGGACATGCGGCTGGCTTGAGGCGGGACCTTGCGTGCCGCTGCAGGATTTAATCCATGAGGCGTAGTGTTTTACTAATGGTTTTCTTTGACTGTGGTCCAGCCTCTCTTCAGGTCATGACCAGGTTCTGCCGTGTAGTTCTGGCTGATCCATCACATTTCCTTCATGATCATTGATGCCCACGAGGTGAAGATTCTTGCACTGGAGCCCCCAGACCGAGGGTGATTTGACGTCATCTTGAACCTTCTTCCATTTTCTAATAATTGTGCAACAGTTGTTGCCTTTCACCAAGCTGCTTGGCTATTGTCCTGTAAGCCCATCCCAGCCTTGTACAGGTCTACAATTTATCCCTGATGTCCTTACACAGCTCTCTGTCTTGGCCCATTGTGGAGAGGTTGGAGTCTGTTTGATTGAGATGTGTGGACAGGTGTCTTTTTACAAGGTAACGAGTTCAAACAGGTGCAGTTTAATACAGGTATGTAGTGGAGGAACAGGAGGGGCTTCTTAAAGAAAACTAAACAGGTCGTGAGAGCGGAATTCTTACTGGTGTGGTAGCGTGATCACAATCTCTATGTCATGCAATACAATGCAAATAATTACTTAAAAATCATACAATGTGCTTTTCTGGATTTTTGTTTTTAGCTTCCGTCTTCACAGTTTGAAGGTGTACCTATGATATAACACCCATGACAGACTCTACATGGCTTTGTAAGTAGGAAAACCTGCAAATCGCAGTGTATCAAATACTTGTTCTCCCCACTGTACTTAAGTATCAAAAGTAAATGTTAACTGCTAAAATATACTTAAGTATCGAAATTAAATGGCATTTAAAATATTTCAAATGACTTATATTCAGCAAACCAGACCCAACAATAGTTTTTAATTATTTTAATTTTACGGATAGCCAGGGTAGTGGCGATTTTAGCATGTAAATCTTGGTGGGGCCAAACGGTTTAATGTTTTTTTTAGATGCATGCCAGCAAAGCACACAACACAACACTAAACAATACATTCATTGCACTATAACAGTGTCAAACGGTGCCAACAACTGTGCCTAGAGCCAAGACTTTGTAGCACTGGTCACTGACCGCTACGGCTTGAGAACAATTCATTCAGCCTCATTTACTGCCTTTAAAAAAAACATAGCTGATATGGCATACATGCTTAAACAAATGTGGTTTTAATGACAATTGAGATCTACAAACTATGGCATAAGGGACGATGAGTGGATAAAGAGGCCATCCTTAATTCCGATCGAGACATTAATGAGCAAGCTAAGATGAACGTAGTCAATATAACTATTTGTTTGGCACTTTGAAATTATTCAGAACATGGGCTGCTCTTATAGTATTCTCCCTGTACACCAAATCAGAACAGTAGGATAAGTACAGGGGTTATATAAGCAGACAATGAAAGCTCTTACAATACTTGATGATGATGTTTCTCTAAAACAGGTTATAGGCTACATGTGCACCACCCAAGTCAGAACAGTAGGCTAAAGTTATGAGGGGAAAGGGACCAAATAATTAAGGTGAGGCACATGGGCTACTAACAGCTTAACTAAATAACATACACTTAGTATTACTTTATTTGGCTACAGTATACATTTCTCCTTGCGCATATTACATCATTTATGCAGCAGCATACAATACATTTTTGGACTCACTGTTGTGCTGTGCTCACTTGAACAGGAAGGTGGTTGCGGCAGTCCTTCTTGTGGGCAAATCTTGGCATGAAACTTGTCATCAAAGTCTGGCATTCTCTGGATTCATGACTGCTTTCAAGACAACTGTAACTCTGAAAAAACAAGGTTGAATCATAACGTCAGTGATCTTCAGATTGGAGCTCTAGAAAGAAATGCCGAGTTCCCGACTTGGAATTCGAGTTGGATGACCGTTCAAACCTTTTTTCCCCAGTCCGGAGCTGTTTTTTTTTCAGAGTTCCCAGTTGTCTTGAACTCACTGAAGTCGAGATTTCCCAGTTCAGAGTTTACAGTTGTTTTGAAGGTGGCAGAAGTCATGCTGGATTGACAGCATGGCCAATGTATTCAACATTTTCTGGCCCATGGTGTTGCGTGTGAATGTTTTATCCTTTTAAGCCTGGAAAAGAGACCCCTTAACCCAGACTTGGACCACAGCAGGCAGGGGAATAGCAGGCAGGGGAAGTGAAATACTAATTGCTTTGCAACGCTTGCAGTTGCCACTGATTCCTTCCAACCCACTCATTGTTGAATTTGCACATTTCCAACTTGTTGTGTAATGTTTATGTCCAATGGCCGATGAGACCGAACGTTTATCTAGAATTTCTCTTCACATGACAAGGATTGAAAACGATTTGCCAGTGTCAACGTTATTGATGATGATGACTACCTTGCTTGTGCTAGATTTTGAAAGTATGATGTTGACATGTACAATTCAAAGCCTTGTAGATATAATGTGATTTGACGTAATTTTATCTGTGGCCAATGACCTTGAGTCTTCTTGGATGGGCACTTCTATGTAAATATATGGCAGCACCCAAGGGGCTTGAACTTCTAGCTCTCCCTGTAGATTTCGCAGTGACGTAGTGTCCCCATGAGTGACAGAACACTGAGCCAATATGGTACAACTATAGAAGATTACTAACCCCCTACACTCTGTATTTTCCGCTGCTGCCCCTCCACCACAAAAAAGCCACCAGAGCACACTGCAATGAGCACTGCGAAACACCTGCTGTTTTTACATTGTTTGCAAACTGATATGTGACACCACAGTAATGCTAAATAACATGCAAACACAGGCAGGGCTCAAAACAGGTGGGTCTCTGCCCCACCTGCCTGAATGACGGGTCTCCACTGAGCCAGGGCATACATGCCGGGTCTCCGAGCGGGCATACTGACGGGTCTCCACTGAGCAGGGGCATACATGACGGTCCCACTGGCCAGGCAACATGACGGGTCGCCACTGAGCCAGGGGCAACTCCAACCTTAGACATATGTACAAACAACTTTTAGTAGCTGCCAATCAGACTTCCAGGATGTTCTGAGTGAGTCTGCCAGATGCAGGGCAGTAAGGAGACAGGGATGTTCTCTGTTTAGTGAGTCTGCCAATCAGAGGCAGTAGGATGACCAGGTGTCTCTGTTTAGTGAGTCTGCCAGATCAGAGGCAGTAGGGATGACCAGGATGTTCTCTTGTTATGATCTGCAGATCGAGGCAGTAGGATGACGGGATGTTCTCTTGAAGTGTGTGAATCGACATTTTCCTTCCTGCTAAGCATTCAAAATGTAATGAGTACTCTTGGGTTGTCAGGGAACATGTAAAAACAAAAAAAAAATCTTCAGGATTGTAGTAAAGTTGTCAAAAAATATCAATAGAACCTCAAAAACGGCTTAAGTAGTTACTTTAAAGTACTTTTACTTAAGTAATTACACCACTGCAATCATTCACTGTAAAGTTACTCCGAGACGACAGTTGAAGCCTACATACGTAGCCTATAAAAACCTTCAATGTCACTTTCTAAGTCTATAATGAATGCATGGGGAGGAGTGCATAATAAATAGAGAATAAATAGAGCAATAGAAATGACAGGTGATATTATAGATTTAGTGGCTAGCATTTCCCATGACATTTGATTGTAATAGTTTGTTCCCAATATTGAAGCCTGGGACATGGCACCGTTAATAGTATCATAAGGGAGCGTTTCTCTCTGGGGTTGCTGCTGTCTTTGTTCAAGGCTGCACCCCGCCCTAGCACGCCTCCATACTCACTTTGTTATGGTTCCACGATACCCCTACACTACGAAAAAAACCCCGGTGGTCTCGGTAACATCGGTGTAGTGAGTGAGGAGCCCACATCTCTTCGAGAATATGGCTGGCGAGGTGAGGGCGTGTACCGACGCGCTCACTGCGGGTAAAAAAGAAAAGGACACCCCACCTATCCCTGAATACGTGCTCGCCACCCTCCAGTCTTCCCTTTCTCGCTTTTCGTGCACGCACTAAACACTGTCGCGCACCCCCTGTCACTACTCTCGTCCCTCTCTGACCCAAAGTCAGTCGCACACATTTATACACATGCGGTGGACGGCGGATTCTGAACATCTCCGTGAAGATGGTGGTACCGGGGCCGTTTTTTTAACTGTGCTTGGATAGCTCACATAACGCTTTACAGGTATCCATTGTGCCTCTTCTGGAAAGAAGACGCGAATGGCCAGACAACGGGGATAGAGAACATCTCAAAGGGTGGAGAGATCGGACGGGAAGTGCGTTTAAATAGCTAAACCCGCAAATCTGCCTTGAATAAAATAAACTATTTGGACAGAAGAAAAAGACGCCTGCTTCTTCATGCAATTGATTGAAGTGGGGGATCAAGGAGCGCTTGTCTGTTCAGGGAGGATCGGTGTCCGGGGTACGAGGAGGGAGAAAGCTTGTAATTAGCCCATATTCTCCACTTGCTATTCGTCTGCGATCAATGGGAAGAATAGTGGCGTGGGAAAAGTTTTCCATCACACGAGCAAAGAGGACGGAAGGGGCTACATACAACCAAGACTGGCTTCAGCCGTGGCCCTGATGGATGGCAGACTGAAGTTTACTGACAATTAAATTGCGGTCACTCGTGGAATTATGGGAGAAACCATGCCAGTTATCAGGAAATTCAAATAATGTTATGTTAACTTGACTGTTATTGTTTGATTGTATTATCAAAACAATATTTACTCAACACAGACTGAGCATGGCTGGATCCAATAAAGTAGTATTTGCGCGTGTAGGCCTACACTTGATCTCCAATTCAACTGTAGGTCTACAACATTTTGCAGCTCTTTGCTCTATTCTGCCACCTTGTCCTCTTCAAATTGCCCACTTCTATCAGCGTGGATCCCGGGAATAGGAGGCGCAGCTTTGGAAATTCCGGAGAGGGAACTCAGGAAAGCACGGGGCTCCATCCATGGAAATACTTACGAATAGGCCTTTTCCTAATCACAGCAAGAGCATGTGGTAAAGAGAAATCGGCATTAGACGTCAGTGTTTGTTTCTCTTTCTTGTTTATGTGAAGACATTTCCGCCTTAAATACACCGCATATGTCAAACAATAGTTCCGTAACTGTGCTTTTCTTGCTGCCTTTACAACGCCGGCGCTTGGGTTTATTTGGGGAATACAGGATAAAGTTCCAACACCACTGTTAAGTGTTTGCGCGTGAAGTTTGAAAGGATTATTTTTCTCATATATCACTGTAAATTGGAAGCAATTCTGAATGCATTAGTCTACTTGCTTAAAAGCATTACCATGTAATATATAACATATAAGAGGACAGGCAGGAGGCTACAGTTCTGTAGAGCGAATATAAATGCAGACGCGATCTAAAATCATAGAGGATTATTTTGACAGTGCATGTACAAAATGCTATGCAGGCAGCCAAGTAGTGAGAGCATGAAGGAATTTGATCCAGGTTTCAGTTGCCATTATCTGAAGATTTGTACCAATATACCAGTAGTCTACAGTCGGCTATTTAGTCAGGAGAGAGCCTTGGAAATGCTACTGAAGTGCTACTGAAATGCTACTGAATACTACTAAAGTAGTATTACACAACTAAGTTTCTACAGTCAACATAATTATGTTATGTAAGATTTTGACTTCTCCCCAAATCAGTCAAAAAAAGTTGTCAGTACTGGACTGGAACAGAATAACTGTGCGACACAAGTGCGTCAAAACAGAGGGGCAAGTATAAAGAACGCGAGTATGACGTCATGAGGGGCAATAATTAACAGGTCAGAATCCAGTACAGGCTCACGTGTCAGACTTTTTCTTTGGAGATGTTTCTGTTAGTGCATCATTTATTCCCCAACTTTTGCTTTTAATTTACACTTGTTCTAGTCTAGAGGTACCACAAATACATTCATAGCCTACATTGCTTGCCTTGCAAATAGCAATTCGCTCTATTGTTGTCTAATTTCTGTTAGATTAAAAAGCAACATGGCATCCCCCAACATCAGCAGCTGCTGCCTACAACACAGAGGTGAGCTTGTGACTCAAGCGGCGAGGGCAGCGTCTCCGTGAGGATCAGCAGTAGTGTCAAACACAAGCACGGAGGAGGAGCCGGGCGCTGGTGGCATGGGAGGAGGCTTCATGGGGGCGGGTCCAAACACTGCAAGTACAGCATCTCCTCTAGCTGCAGCTCGGAGAGTCCGGGGTTCTCAGGCCGTGGGTGAAGGGCTGCGAACCCAGAGGAAGATGCCGCCAGCTGTTCGAAAGGTCTGCTGGGCACTTCTGGGACCCAAAGTTTGACTCTCCCATCCTGGAGGAGGCATGTAGGGAGAGGTGCTTTCCTCAGACCCAGCGGAGGTTCCGCTACGTCCTCTTCTACCTGTTCGCCGCCAGCCTCCTCTGGGGGGTGTACTTCAGTGCCAACCCCGACCGGTGTGACCGAACTGCCTTCCTCGTCCCCACCGCCTGCTTCCTCCTCTTCTGCCTCMTCCTCTTCCTTTTGACATTCACAAGGATCTACGCCCGCTGCTACAACCAGGCGTCGCTGCTGCTCATCGTGGTGACCTTTGCCCTCACCCTGGCACCACAGATCCAGACAGCCAACTTCAGGGACCTGGAGACCCTCCCTCCTGAGGATGTGGTGGAGGATGTGGGGGACTTCAGTGGCATGGAGCCCAGGAATGTGACCTTCAACCGGGACTTACCCACGGGCAGTGCCTGCCTATCTCCAGTAGGGACCTTCTCCCTGGGCATGGAGGTGCTGCTGCTACTCTACAGCGTCCTCCACGTCCGACTCTATGCCTCGGTGCTACTGGGACTTCTCTACTCTGTGCTCTTTGAGGCTCTGGGATGGCTTCACCTCACCCAGGCTGCTGGGGATGGTTGGAACCAGGCCTCGGAGGGGTCAGACTCTGACTGGGACACTCTACGCTGGCTGGGGCCAGCCAAAGCTTTGCTCCACCTGTGCGCCCACGCCATCGGCATCCACCTTTTCATCATGTCTGAGGTGCGATCGCGAAGCACCTTCCTCAAGGTGGGCCAGGCCATCATGCACGGCAAGGACCTGGAGGTGGAGAAGGCACTGAAAGAACGCATGATCCACTCTGTGATGCCTCGGAGGGTGGCTGACGACCTGATGAAGCAGGGYGACGAGGAAGGCTTGGCGGGCGGGAGCTCGGCCAAGCGCTACTCCAGCAGCGGCGCGGCGGCCGTCATCTCCAGTCCCAAGAACAACAAGAGGAATAAGACCTCAATCCCGAGAGGCCAGATCATCTTCAGACCCTTCAACATGAAGCGCATGGAGCCCGTCAGCATCCTCTTCGCGGATATCGTAGGCTTCACCAAGATGTCTGCCAACAAGTCGGCMCACGCTTTGGTGGGGCTCCTCAACGACCTCTTTGGACGTTTTGAYCGGCTGTGCGAGCTGACGTGCTGTGAGAAGATAAGCACCCTCGGGGACTGCTACTACTGTGTGGCAGGCTGCCCTGAACCTCGGGCCGACCATGCCTACTGCTGCGTAGAGATGGGGCTGGGCATGATCCAAGCCATCGAACAGTTCTGCCAGGAGAAGAGTGAGATGGTTAACATGAGGGTGGGTGTGCACACGGGCACTGTCCTGTGCGGTATCCTAGGGATGAAGCGATTTAAGTTCGACGTGTGGTCCAACGACGTGAACCTGGCCAATTTGATGGAGCAACTGGGCGTGGCCGGGAARGTGCACCTATCAGAGGCCACCGCCAACTTCCTGGATGACCGGTACCAGMGGGAGAACGGACGGGTCACTGAGAGGGTTGGACAGAGCGTGGTGGCGGACCAGCTGAAAGGTACGTGACCAGCTGGTTGCAAGGCGGGGCTTGCACATCTGTGGGAATGGGTTGTGATTTATGTGATTGCTTTCAGTGGTGGAAAAAGTACCATATTTTAGCAATTTACACTTACTTTTGATACTTAAGTATATTTTAGCAATTACACTACTTTTGATACTTAAGATATTTAAAACGCAAATACTTTTAGACTTTTACTCAAGTCGTATTTTACTGGTGACTTTCACTCTACTTGAGTAATTTTCTGTTAAGGTGTCTTTACTTTACTCAAGTAGACAATTG
>NW_019945894.1:25559-37774 GCF_002910315.2 Salvelinus sp. IW2-2015 | reverse complement strand
TCTCCAGATGGTGTTGTTATTTAAAACATCTCCTTGTTGATTACGAACACACACACACACACACACACACACAACACACCACACACACACACACAACACACACACACACACACACACACACACAACACACACACACACACACCACACACACACCACACACACACACACAAAACACACACAAAACACACAACACCACACACAGCAACAACAAGCCCTGATGATAATATCCACCTTCTGGATAATGATACATATGTAAGAATTGCTTTGCGCGGGATAATCATCATTTTGGCTTATTATAATAGCTCTCATTTGTTAAAAGAAAAACAATATTTATAAAATTCTCAGCAACGTGCATCGATTCTTACGTTAAAGACCATCAGCAACCTGCACTTCTTTACTTAAAAGACACCCATTGTCATCCTATAAGTCTAGAGACCTACTCACCCAGATTAAGCTGGTTTATACTGTACCTGCTCTCAACACCCCTCACGATACCCATACACACCTGTATGATGGCAGAGGCTCTCTTTCTCTTGTCTGATGGCTGGTGGCTTACCTGACACTATACCTCTCAGACTCTGAGTGATGAATGGATATAACCTAAAGCGCATTAAAGGGGATCTGGACTTGATACTCCATTTAGTTTTGTTTTAAATCCAGTGCTTTTTAAAGTCTGTTTCATTTGTTTTTTATCATCGGTTTTTTCATTGTTTTAGAAAAGTGACATAGTACAGTCCTTGTGCAGTACCAGAGTACTAGGCTACAGCGTCGCCTGGAGCATGCAGCAGTTACGAATACAGGAGGTACAGCTTCCCTGGCACTGAGCAGTTAAGTAGTAGGCTAACAGTTCCCTGTGCACTGAGCAGTACGAGTACAGGTAGGCTACAGTTCCTGTGCACTGAGCAGTACAGTTACAGTGTAGGCTACCAGTTCCCTGGCACTGAGCAGTATACATGTGGCTACGCTTCCCTGTGATCTGAGCAGTAAGTTACAGGTAAGGCTACGCTTCTGTGCCTCAATCTGTGCAGCGTCAATGAGCAGTACGTTAAAGCTAAGTCCACTGAGTATCAGGCTACAGCTTTCCGCTGTTGCACTGAGCGTCAATACAGTAGGCTACAGCTCCCTGAGCGAGAGTAATACAGGTAGGCATACGTTCCTGTGCACTGAGCAGTCACATTACAGGTAGCTACAGCTTCCCTGGCACTGGCAGTATCAATAAAGTAGCTACAGCTTTCCCTGAGCGACTGAGCATACAGACAGTAGGCTACAGCTTCCTGTGCAACTTGAGCAGTACATACATAGCTACCGCTTCCCTGTGCACTAGCAGTAGAGACTAGGCCTACAGCTTCCCGGCACTGAGCAGTACAATAACAGTAGGGCACAGCTTCTGAGCACTGCCCCGAAGCAGTACAGTACAGGTAGCACCGCTTCCCTGTGCAGCTGAGCAGTACAATACAGTACTACAAGCTTCCCTGTCACTGAGCAGTACAATACAGGTAGGCTACCGCTTCCCTGTGCACTGAGCAGTAGAGTACTAGCTTACAGCTTCCCTGGCACGAGCAGTACAATACAGTAGGCTACCGCTTTCCCGATGCACGACAGTAGAGTACTAGCTTAAGCTTTCCCTGTGCACTGAGCAGTACAATACAGGTAGGCTACCCTTCCCTGTGCACTGAGCCGACAGTACAGGTATGCTACAGACTCCTGCACTGACAGTACAGTACAGGTAGGCTACCGCTCCCTGTGCACTGAGCAGTACAATACAGATAGGCTACAGCTTCCCTGTGCACTGAGCAGTACAATACAGGTGGCTACCGCTTCCGTGCACTGAGCAGTACATTACAGTAGCTACGCTTGCCTGTGCACTGAGCAGTACAGTACAGAGGCTACACTTCCCTGTCACTTGAGCAGTACGTACAGTAGCTACCGCTTCCCTGTCACGGAGCAGTACAGTTACCAGTAGGCTACAGCTCCCTGTGCACGAGCAGACAGTACAGTAGGACTACCGCTCCCTGTGCACTGAGCAGTACAATACAGTACTACAGCTTCCCTGTGCACTGAGCAGTACAATACAAGTAGGCTACCGCTTCCCTGTGCACTGAGCAAGTACAATACAGGTAGGCTACAGCTTCCCGTGCACTGAGCAGTACATACAGTACGGCTACAGCTCCCGGGTGCACTGAGCAGTACAGGACAGTAGCAACAGCTCCCTGTGCACTGAGCTGTACAGAAACAGGTAGCTACAGCTTCCCTGAGCACTGAGCAGGACAGGACAGTAGGCACAGCGTCCCTGTGCACTGAGCAGTACAGTACAGTAGGCTTACCGCTTCCCTGTGCACTGAGCAGTACAATACAGGCTTAGCTACAGCTTCCCTGTGCACTGAGCAGTAGAGTACTGGGCTACCGCTTCCTGTCACTGAGCAGTACCAGTAAGTAAGGCCTTACAGCTTCCCTGTGCATGAGCAGTACAATACAGGTAGGCTACGCTTCCCTGTGCACTGAGCAGTACAATACAGTAGGCTACAGCTTCCCTGTGCACTGAGCAGTTAGACAGTACTAGTACACGCTTCCCTGAGCACTGAGCTAGTACAGTACAGGTAGGCTACAGTTCCCTGATGCACTGACAGCTACATACAGTTAGGCTACATCTTCCCGTGCACTGACATACAATACATAGAGCTACAGCTTCCCTGTGCACTGAGCAGTAGTAGTACTAGGCTCAGCTTCCCTGTCACTGAGCAGTACATACAGGTAGCTACCGCCTTCCCTGTTGCACTGAGCAGCTACAGTACAGTAGGGCTACCAGCTTCCCTGTGCACTGAGCTGCTTACAGTACACCTGGATAGCTACCGCTCCCTGCACTGAGCAGTTACAATACAGTAGGCTAACAGCTTCCCTGTCACTGAGCAAGTACCAATACAGTTGTGCTACCGCTTCCCGTGCACGAGCAGTACAAGTACAGTGCCTACAGCTTCCCTGTGCACTGACAGTACATACAGGTAGGGTACAGCTTCCTGATGCACTGAGCAGTACAGTACAGGTAGGCTACAGCTTCCATGAGCACTGAGCAGTACATACATGGTAGGCTTACAGCTTCCCTGTGCACTGAGCAGTACAGTACAGGTAGGCTACACTTCCCTAGCACTGAGCAGACAGTACATGTAGGCTACAGCTTCCCTGTGCACTGAGCAGTACAATACAGGTAGGCTACAGCTTCCCTGTGCACGAGCAAGTACGATACAGTGCTAACAGCTTCCCTGTGCACTGAGCAGTACCAGTACAGTAGGCTACAGAGCCTATTACAGCAGAACACACAATATACCACTTGTTTATTGTGCCGACATTTGGGTCAGAGTTAATTCTTCAGACAGCTTCCTCTCTGTTTATTAACAAGAGAGGTGGTTGTTAGCAGGTCGTATCACGGAGGCTGTAGTTAATGGCTATCTTTGAAGGGCTAATCGTTAGTGTTAAGCCGCAGTGTCTTGTCCACTCGTTGTTCTGGCTACAATGGACACCTGTCCAGGAGAACTCTATCTCTTTCTCTTCTCAATTCATTTTCAATTTAAAGGCTTGATTAGCATTGTAAACATATTTAACATTGCCAAATGCAAGTGAAATAGATAAATAAACAAAAGTGAAAAAAAAATACAAAATAACATAAACATTACATCCACAAAACTTCCAAAAGATAAATGACATTTCAAATGTCTCTCTCTCTCTTCTCTTTTGTACTCTCTTCCCGTCCTCTCTCCTCTGCTTTCTCTCTGTCCTCCCTCTCTCCCTTCCTCTCTCTCTCGCTCTCTGTCCTCTTCTCTTCCTCTCTCTCGTCCTCTCTCCCTGTCCTCTCTCTCTTTGTTCTCTCTCTGTCCTCCCCTCTCTCTGTCCTCCCTCTCTCCGCTGTCCTCCCTCTCTCTCTCTCTGTCTCTCTCCCTCTATCCTCTTCTCTGTCCTCTCTCTCGGTCCTCTCTCTCTCTGTTCTCTCTCTGTCCTCCTCTCTCTCTGTCCCCCCCCTCCCGTCCTCGTCTCTCTCTCTGTCCTCTCTCACTCTGTCCTCTTCTTGTCCTCTCTCTCTGTCCTCCTCTCGCTCTTGTCCTCTTTCTCTGTTCCTCTCTTCTCTACCCCTGTTGTACCCCACCCTCTCTCTTTCTATGTTCACTTCTCCTCTTCTACCTCTCTATGACCCCCTCCTAACTACCGCTCTTGTCTCCTTTCTAGTGACATTCTCATCCTCTGTGTAGTGGTCCTAGGGCTCTACCTGCACACAACCAGGGCAGACCGCTTCGAGTTCTCTTTCAAAGACCAAGAGCTGAGGAAGAATGGCTGGAGAGTTGGCAATGCCATGTGAGTTTCTGTCCCATGTCTCACCTCTGCATTCACTCCGCAGCGTCGAGTTCTGTTCCCAGTCTCACCTCTGCCCTCAACCTGCAGCAGGTGTGAGTGATCTGCCCATGTCTCACCTCGTGCATCACTCCTGCACGGGGTGGTTGTGAGTGAATCGTGTCCCATGTCTCACCTCTGCATCACTCCTCACGCTGTGTGTTCTGTCCCATGTCTCACCTCGCATCACTCCTTGCACGGTGTGAGTGAATTCTGTCCCATGTCTCACCCTCTGCAATCACTCCTGCAGCGGTTTGATGAAATCTGTCCCATGTCTCACCTCTGCATCACTCCTGCAGCCGGTTGAGTATTCTGTCCCATGTTCACCTCTGCATCACCCTGCACGGTTGTGAGTTTTGATCTGTCCATGTCTCACCTTGCATCACTCCTCAGCGGCAGTCCTGTGAGTGATCTGTCCCAGGAGGGCGCGGGAGGGGGGACTGGAATGTCTCACCTCTGCATCACTCCTGGCATCGGTTGGTGTTCTGTGAGAGAGACCACTTATAGTTTGTTCTTCTAGCTGTCTGTCAGAGCATTGATTATTGACCTCACAGTACGACGTTTCACTATTAGGTCTGTACAGAACGTGATTATTGACCATCACAAAGTACTGACGTGTCCCACTATTCAGTCTGTACAGAACGTTTAGTGGACCATCACAAAAAGTTATACTGGGGGGAACGTTGTCCACTATTCAGTCTGCACAGAAACGTGATTATTGACCATCACAGTACTGACGCCCCTGTCACTATTCGGGTCTGTACAGAACCCCGCGTGATTATTGACCATCACGAGTACTGACTGTCACTATTCAGTCTGTACAGACGTGATTAATTTGACCATCACAAGTACTGACGTCTGTCACTATCAGGTCTGCACAGAACGTGATTATTGACCATCACCAGTACTGACGTGTCACTTATTCGGTCTGTACAGAACGTGATTATTGACCATCACCAGTGACTGACGTGTTCACTATCGTCGTACAGAACGTGATTCATGACCGTACAGTACTACGTTCACTATTCAGGTCTACCAAGAACGTGATTATGCCGATCACGATACTGAGCTGTCACTATTCAGTCTGTACAGAACAGTGATTATTGACCATCACAGTACTGACGGTCACTATTCAGGTCTGCACGAACTGATTATTGACCATCACATACTGACGTGTCACTATTCGGCGTCTGTACAGAACTGATTAGTGACCATCACATACTGACGTATTCACTATTCAGTCTGTCCGAACTGATTATTGACCATCACGGTACTGACGTTCACTATTCAGGTCTCACAGAACTATATGACATCACATACTGACGTCTGTCACTATTCGGGGGTCATTACAGAACGTGATTATTGACCATCACAGTGACTACGTGTATCTCTCTCTTTTGGAGAAAAAGGCAAGCTGTTCCATCCTTCAAACACAATTATCTAATGAATCAACGTGGCAATCTGAATTACGTGTCTGAGTCGCTTTTAGTGAAACACCTCCTAAAAGTTACATTACTAAATAAAAGTTTAGCACGTCCCCTTCTGTACAGTACCGTCTGAGCTGCAGCAAACACATCCCTTAAAGTCAACATAACAATTAAAGTGGGAATAATTGAAGAATGATAAAAGCGTCATGAATACACACACACACACACACGTACCTTTCTGGTCTCCTTGTCTGACGTGGGGTTGTTAGTGATCTTGAAGTGATGCAGGGTGATCACCTCCTTCATCTCGTAGTTGTCTCCTCTCCTCTTACAGACGATCACAGCAGCATCGAACAGGAAGATGTGCCTGACAGGGGGAAACAACACAGAGGTAGAAACATTTTGTTGTTGTTGTTGACAGGACTATTTCACAGTGCTTTATTCCCCTCCCCCCCAAATACACAACGTTTCCTCTTCACAGTCTTCGTCAGATGAGATAATTAATATTAATAATATGAATAATAACTTTTTTTGTATAGTGCTTTTCAGTACATGTAACAAAGAGCTTCACGTCACAAAATAATAAAAGAAAAGTACTAACAAAAAAACTAAAACAGGAGGGAGGAGAATGAAACAACACAGCGAATTAAAATCATAAATTGAAGTCATACATTAAAAAGCGTCTTTATGAAAGTGTGTCTTCAGCTGGGATTTAAAAAGAGGCCCTGAATCTACAAGCCCTGATCATTGACTCAAATTAAAGACTTGACTTTAGCTATTTTAGTTAGATGATAAAAGCAGGACCGGGCAACCTGCTTTACATGCAGCTCGAGGTTCAGGTCATGGTCAGAGAAGACACCGATGTTTCTAGCAACAGGCTTTACATTGGGTTCTAGCGAGGTGGGAACAAATAAAACAACCTCTGATTTCTAATCATTGAGCTGGAGACAAAAAGAAGACCATTTGGTTCCCATGGTAACCATCTTCACAACGATATTATCAGAACAAGTGGTTCCCATGGTAACCCTCTTCCCAACGATATTATCAGAGCAATTGGTTCCCATGGTAACCCTTTTCACAACGATATTATCAGAGCAATTGGTTCCCATGGTAACCCTCTTCACAACGATATTATCAGAGCATTTGGTTCCCATGGTAACCCTCCTCACAAAGCTATTATCAGAGCATTTGGTTCCCATGGTAACCCTCTTCACAACGCTATTATCAGAGCATTTGGTTCCCATGGTAACCCTCTTCACAATGCTATTATCAGAGCATTTCTAATGTCCGATGAGTTATTGTTTTAAATATATTTAAATAGGCAGGTCAGTTAAGAACRACTGATTATGCTCTAGAATAGTTTGTCATGAACATTTATAACTGCCTTCACAAAGCATTATGAGCAGCAGATGCAATGTAGCACACACACACACACACACACACACAGGTGCTTGTTGTTGCTGTGTGTGTGTGTGGGTGTGTGTTTGTGGTGGTGTGTGTGTGTGTGGTGATGTGTGTGTGTGGTGTGTGTGTGTGTGTGTGTGTGTGGCTGGTGTGTGTGTGTGGGTGTGTGTGTGTGTGTGTGGTGTGTGTGTGTGTGTGTGTGTGTGTGGTGTGTTGTGTGTGTGTGTGTGTTCGTACATCAACACAAGGGAGATGTTTACTAAAAACCACACTATGCTCGGACAGAACAAACAGGCAGACTGTTCCACCTCTATACCAACAACACAATTATATAATGACTCGAACGTGGCAATCTGAATTACGTGTCTGCGTTCGCTTTTTGTGAAACACCTCCTAAAAAGTTACACATACTCTCACATAATACTAGACGCACGTATCTACAGCAACACGTCCACACCTTCACAGTACAAACACAGTCACACCGCTCCTCACACGCACAGCTACGGCACGCAGACAGACACATGCCCCTTTAAACAGATCGAACAGAACGACACACCACAATATCAATTGTCGCGAGAATCGCAAATTGCACAGAATGAGACTAAAACAGCATATAATTGTCAGCACATCTCATGCAATGCACTACACACGCACCGTACATCGCAACTCAAGCACACACAACACCAGCAACACACACACACACACACACACACACACACACAGCTAACGTACCTTTCTGGTCTCTTGTCCTGACGTGGGGTTGTAGTGAGATACACACCTCTTGAAGTGTGCCAGGGTGATCACCTCCTTCATCTCGTGAGTTGTCTCCTACCCACACTACATCAACATGTCTCTTACAGACGATTCACAGCAGCATCGAAGCGGAAATGTGCACACTCAGTGCACTTTTGCATGGGACGCCAGGCGGCCACGGCAGCCGACACCTGAAACAACCCAGAAGAGGTAGACGAAAACAACAGCTATTTGGTTGTTGTTTGTTGACGAAGGAGCTATCATGTCACTACACACGCCACCAGCAGTGCTTTGGCACAATCATCGTTTATTAAAATTTTTTTATTATTTTTTTATTTTTGTTAATATTTTGGATTTTTTTTATTTTTTCTTAAAATTTTTTTAATTATTTTTTTTTATTTTTTTTGTTCTCCATCACATTATTTATTTTTTTTGTTATTTTATTATTTTTTATATTTTATAATTTTTTTTTTTTATTTAATTGTTTTTTAGTTTGATTTTTTTTTTTTTTTATTTTTTTTATTAATCGTTACTACCGCACTACTCACTTCAGTACTCGCCATTTTTTTTTTTTTTAATCGCTCTACCTTTTATTTTTTTTATTTTTACTATTTTTAATTAAATTTTTTTTTTGTTTTAGTTCAATTTTATTTTTTTTTTTTTTCTTATTTTTTTATTTATTTATTATATTGTTTCTTTTCCCTACACCATCGTTTCATATTTCACTTAATTTATTTAAGTTTAATTTATCTTGTTTTTTTTTAATATATTTTTTAATTTGTTTATATATTTTTTTTATTATAATTATTTATAATTTTTTATTTTCTTTTTTTTTTTTATTTTATTTGTTTACACACTTTTTTAATTTTTTTATTTTATTTATCTTTTTCTAGTTTTTATCCTTTCTCTATGTGCGCACTTTGCCTTAGTTAATTTTTTTTTTTTTTCGCACGCACCCACACACACACTCAGCGCACGCACGCACGCACACACGCACACACGCACACACACTCAGACGCGCACACACACACACACACACACACTCAGACGGCATGCGCACGCACGCACGCACAACCACACACTCAGACGCAACGCACCACACCGCACACACACTCAGACGCACGACACACACACAACACACACACACCCCACACACACACACACACCACACACACACACACACACACACACACACACACACACACACACACACACAACACACACACACACACACACAACACACACACACACCAGCACGCATGAGGAGATTGGCACACAGGTTTTGCAGGCATACAGACACACAGCAAGCCACCAGCTACATTAGTGAGTATCTTACATCTACTATCTCAGTCTTCAGGTTATGTATTAGTGACTCAAGCCAAACAGTCCTCTAGTTACTCTATATAGTTAGTTATGTATGTATTACTCTATATTAGTTAGTTTATGTATGTATTACTGTATACAGTCAGTTATGTATATATTACTGTATATAGTCAGTTATGTATGTATTACGTGTATAATAGTCGTTAATGTATGTATTACTGTATATAGTCAGTTATGTATGTATTACTTGTATATAGTCATAGTTATGTATGTATTACTGTGTATTAGTTCAGTTATCTGTTGTATGTATTGTTATATATAGTTAGTATGTATGATTACTTATATAGTCAGTTATGTATTATTACTTGTGTATATAGCGTTATGTATTATGTTGTATAGTAGTATGTATTATTAACTGTATATAGTCAGTTATGTATGTATTACTGTGTATTATATAGTAAAGATATGTATGTATTACTGTGTATATGTAGTTATGTATGTTAATTACTGTGTATATAGTAAGTTATGTATGTATTACTGTAGTTTGGCTGTATGTTTACTGTAGTGGATGTACTGTATTACGTGTAGTGATGTATGTATTACTTATATAGTTGTTTATGTTATGTATTATATGTATATAGTCAGTTATGTATGTATTAATGTATATAGTTAGTTATGTATGTATTTATGTATTATGTCATGTTATTAACTGTGTATATAGTCGTTATGTGTATGTAATTACTGTATTAGTTAGTTCTTATTGTATGTATTACTATTTAGTCAGTTATGTATGGTATTACTATATATAGTCAGTTATGTATGTATTACTGTATATAGTTAGTTATGTATGTATTTCTGTAGTTATGTGTATGTATTACAAGTAATATAGTGTCAGATATGTATGTTATTACTGTATATAGTTTTAGTTATGACTGTATATAGTAGTTATGTATGTATTACTGATATGTAGTTATGTTTTATGTATTACTGTAGTTGTTGATGTATTTGTATGTTTACTGTAGTGATGTTGTATTACAGGATTTTTTAAACAACCTCTTTAACTAGGCAAGTCTATTTTCAATGACGGCCTATGAACAGTTGAGGGCAGAATGACATATTTTTACCTTGTCAGCTCGGGGATTTGATCTTGCACCTTTCGGTTATTAGTCCAACGCTCTAACCACTAAGGCTACCTGCGCCCCAGGAGCAGGAAATAACAGGTAGCAGGAAAAACAGGAAGTGCGTTCGTCGGGGATAAAAGGTGCACATTTACTCTGAGGTGTCTGCACTGATTTCAATTTAGCTAAAGTATCCACTTGACATTGATTGGGGGTATCAAGCTAATGTGGTTATTTCCTGAAGTTGTTTCTTTGCATCAGGCTACGGTGCGACAGCAGCGAGGTGGTTTTCAGTGCTGATCATCTCGGCCTGAAGATAATGGGGTTTTAAACAGAGCTACTTGAATCACACTCACTCTGTGTGTTGAGAGGAAGATTTACACAATGTTCTCCGGCAAAGTCATTCATCATGTTGCTCAGAGAGAGCGAGAGAGAGAGAGAGACAAGTCCTCTAGAAAAATGTTGACCTTGCAGGGGGGTAGGATTACATCATAATAATATTGCTCGACTCTAGTACAGAACTAATGAAGAACTGTTGACCTATTACCTGGCTACTGTATGGAAGAGCATTACAAAACACTCATATGTCTGTCAAAATGCCACCATCTGAATGTACATCTTGTCAAAATGCCACCCATCTGGAATGTAGTCTGTCAATGCCAGCCATCTGAATGTACAGTCTGTCAAAATGCACCATCTGGAATGTACAGTCTGTCAAAATGCACCCATCTGGAATGTACAGTCTGTCAAAATGCAGCCGCCATCTGGAATGTACAGTCTGTCAAAATGCACCCATCTGGAATGTACAGTCTTCAAATGCACCCATCTGGAATGTACAGTCTGTCAAAATGCACCCATCTGGAATGTACAGTCTGTCAAAATGCACCCATCTGGAATGTACAGTCTGTCAATAATGCACCCATCTGGAATGTACAGTCTGTCAAAATGCACCCATCTGGAATGTACGTCTGTCAAAATGCACCCATCTGGAATGTACAGTCTGTCAAAATGCACCCATCTGGATGTGAGTCTGTCAAAATGCACCCATCTGGAATGTACAGTCTGTCAAAATGCACCCATCTGGAATGTACAGTCTGTACAATGCACCCATCTGTAAATGTACGTCTGTCAAAATGCACCCATCTGGAATGTATAGTCTGTCAAAATGCACCCATCTGAATGTACAGTCTGTCAAAATGCACCCATCTGGAATGTATCGTCGTCAAAATGCCCCATCTGGAATGTACAGTCTGTCATAATGCCCCTCTTGGAATGTACAGTCTGTCATAATGCACCCATCTGGAATGTACAGTCTGTCAAAATGCACCCATCTGGAATGTACAGTCTGTCATAATGCACCCATCTGGAATGTACAGTCTGTCAAAATGCACCATCTGGACATGTCACCTCTTGGATGTTTGTTGTTTTGTCTCTCTGTGTTGTGTACTGTAGGACCTGGCCCGTACATCATGAAGTGAAGAGAGACAACGAAACCCTGAGGACATAGCCCAGTATCAGAAATCCATTGAAAACCTTGTAAGCAATTCATCTTGATAAGAAAGCCATTGTGAAGGTAGCTTGGGTTTTGAGTGTGACCTCTGTCTTTCCCCTCCCCCCCCTTTTCAGAATCAGTCTCTTAGTGTGTATGGCAGACCAAAAGGAGATGGAGAGGTACGCTTCGCCTCAGGCGACAAACGTGCCAAACAGGACCGGTGAGATGTCTGTCTGGTCTGTTGTGTGTGGTGTGTGTGTGTGTGTCTGTGGTGTGTGTGGTGTGGTGTGTGTGTGTGCACGTGCGCGTGTGTGTGGTGTG